>NW_026606626.1:52500-95000 GCF_029890125.1 Rhinichthys klamathensis goyatoka | reverse complement strand
GCACTATACAAATAAAAATTATTATTATTTCTAAATATTAGGGATGCACAAAAATATGAAAATTTTGGCCGATAACCGATAATTCTTTATATTTGAAAGCCGATAACAGATATATTGGCCGAAAAATCTAAATCCAAATTTTTATATCATTTTTGAGAGGCTGATTACAAAAAGTCTCATCATTAAAACACACAATTATGATGTTCTCATTATAATTTGATGTAGCCGATATGACGACATTTTCCTTTTTTGAAGTGATTTCAATCACATTTCAAGCAATGTTGAACAGTGTCTCAGCTGAAGGAAATAAATAATCCATTATTTATCAGCTTTAATATATTGGCTAAATGTTCTTATCGGGCCGATAACGATAACATTAAAAACGAACAAATATCGGCCGATACCGATAACGTGGCCGATATATGGCGCATCGCTACCAAATATAGCTAATCCAGTCTGAGTGACAAGTCTTTTGCATAACAAGCGAGTATTGCGTGTCTCCTCTGCAGACGGTGATCCTGAAGAAGCACGTGAACAAGAACTCGGTGGTTTACATGGAGCCGTCGTCCAGAGAGAACAAGTTCCAGAGCTCGAGGAACGGGAGCTTCCCGTCGGAAGCGGAGCGGATCACAATCCCGCGCGCTAAACTCGCTAACGGACACGGATGCTAACCGGATCCTCCAAAGCGTCAGGAGCCTCGTTCTCCGGCGGAAGAACCAAGTATTGTGAAACGCTCGACATCTCATGCTTTAACGTATTTCTATTGCGCGTCAACGAGGACGACAGTTTCATGGACATGGAGTCTCGTGCCGTTCTGTGTCGATCCACGACGAAACCTTCTACCGGAGATTATTAGCATTGTGCAAATCCACACGGACCGTAGCTATCCTGAGGCCTTACGGGACTGCCGTGTTTCCTGACCTCGGTTTATTCAGTTCTATTTGTGTTACTTGTAGTTTATCGTTAGTCACTGTTAAGCCTCGTGTCGCGATGGAGCGAGCGACGCGACACTAGACGTTCGTAGCATGAACAACTGAACCGAACCCTCATGACAAGCATCGCAATACAAAGATATCGCTCTGTATTTCTCACAGTGGAACTGGTTTACACACATTTCCATTCGTAACTGGTACAAAAAAAAAAAGTTACATTATTTGCTCCTCTTGAAATCCTCATTTAAAATGCTCTTTTTCTTCGTTTATATCTTTCCAAGTTCTATAGTTTTCCAAGTTCTAAGTTGCATCTATAATGCAAGTCGAGGTTTTTTGGCGCCAAAAAAAGGTAGAAATTATTTACATTAACATTTTGTTTGCTCTGACAGACTGTTTTTGATACTGTATCTTTAAGAGATATGTAAATGATCTCTGCTGTGATTGGCGGAACTCTGTCATATGTTAATTATGGTTGTGATGTCATACTCATGAAGATTCAGTGTTGATGGACCGAGGAGGACGAATGGGACTTTATTAGCATCATCTTACATGATTTTGATATCATACTATCCAAAAAGAGAAGTGGTTTGTTAGATATTGTGTGTTAGTCTGGATGAATCACGTGTTGATTGTCGTTCAGAGGGGAATTAGAGTGAATGCAGTTTGATAAATGTACAAAAAACATTAAAAAAAATAGTAGAGGAAAGTATCTTATTTATTTTTTCACATTTATTTATTAATACTAAAGCGTAGTTGGTGTCTGTGATGTTGGCAGAGAAACTGAAGCTGCTGTACAGATTTGGTAAACGTCTGTCTGCTTTATATCAGAGCTTATTTATTTGGCTTTGCCGTGTCGATATGATCCTCCAGCTGTGCGCTGTCACATGTACATCTGTTTCTCAAATAAAAATCATGTGTGTGAACCGTGTCGCTTCTCCAGAGTCATTTCTTGCTATAATAATAACAACCGAATATCCGTAGCTTAATATTCCTGCTGATGCCTCGTCGCGTTTGGCTTTTGGATTGCTTAGTTAGGGACTTTTAATTTGATATTTAACAACTGCGTTATTTCCGTGTTATCTCTATAAAGCTGCTTTGAAACACTCTATTGTAAAAAGCGCTGTATAAATAAAGCAGTCCCTCCAGAATAACGCGATTATGCGATCACATGATTCAGTGCATAATCAGCCAAAGTCCGCATATTTTTTCAAATACGCCGCACTTTCGCCGCATAAATGGCTGATTTCCGTGCAAAATATGCGGGGCTCGCATGATTTCATAATCCTCGCATTTTTGTTGCAAAAAAAGTCACATATATCTTATATCACAAGAGCAGCCGTTTCCCCTGTTGCCATGGGAACGTTATGAAGTGACGTAATTACGCAACGCGAACATCATCGAAAAGCTGTAAAACAGGAGCACACTTTATTTTTTTTATAATTTATTTATTCATTTTTACAGAAGTTGTAGCATATTCCTTTTGTAAAGACACAGAACTCGCTTGACTCGTCGATGTTTTGTAAGTTTGACGTGTTTATTAAGGTCTGAAATAACACAAGATGAGAACTGAAATATTCCCAGTGATGTATATGCTTGCTTATCATAGGAAGTAATAAGAAATGACTATATTAAGGTGGTAGCCTAGAGAACAGGGTGTTGGGGGAATCACTTTTTTTCTCTTTTTCATCAAACCGCAGTTTTTGCAAGTTCCCACAATTTCATCGCATAAAAATCCCGCATATTCCATCGCATTTTTAAAGAAAACGAGCCGCATAATCAAGGGTTTTTCCCCGCAATAATCACAAAAAAACTCAGCGTTTTTCTGGAAGGACTGATAAAGCCGACCTGTCAAAAGAAAATGCAAAAACTCAGATCTGCTCTTGGCTGAATAACTTCTTTAGCTTAAAGAAAGATTCATATGTTTTTATACATAATCAGATTTCAAGAAGGACTTATATCATTTGTATGAAAAAAAAAATTCTGTAAAATGTTGCCTTGGGAGAGCGAACCAAGAAATTATCATTATAATGTCTGTTTGGGAACAAAAATGAAAACGCCCTTATGAACATTGATAATTACAACCGCATTGCATAATATGAATGATCTTATTGCAAACTTTGGCTGCATAAATATTATTGCACAACTTATAATTAACTTCTGGGTTCAATTTCAGAGAGATCAAAATCTTAAACCCTGATGTGCCACTATAACCGTGGCAGTGAAACTCATCAGCTCATAATAACTCGGTTTGTCACATTAAAACGTTATTATTTGATCTTTACATCAGATCCCAGTGTGCATATACTCATAAAGCAATATATGACCAGCAAATATCATCTGATTGAGTTCATATCAACTCTAAATGTAAACTTTTTCATAATCAAGCTCTAAATCGATCAATGTGACTAAGGTATTATAAACAATATTATTATGAATTTCTGTAAAGTTGCTCTTTATATGCATGTAGAAAAACAAAACAAGACAATGGGTTTTGGGAAAATACTTTATTTCCTTCAGTTCTGGACTGTACAGTATGTGGTGTGATGTCATCAACTGGACCTGTCAATCACGCTCTCGGGTCACTGACGCCATAAAGCGCTCGCTCGTCTGATCAGAGGAGGATCTTATAATAATCGTCTCTGTAACTGTACAGAACGACCACAGCGACCCTGAAACACACACACACACACACACACACACGTCTCAGATGAACACATCTACTACAGACTCAAGATTCATGAAACACTCTGATGAAAAGTTATGAGTATTCTTAAGACAAAACTTATGCAGAAATAATTTTTTTTTTTTTTTAAACGTGTCTGAAAAAGAATCATTTTTGACCATAAAATGAATGTACTATATTTTAGTTTGATAATGTTTTTTTTTTTTTTTTTTAATTTTTTTTTTTAGGTGATTTGTTTATACTAAATTATATTTACGCTATATTTATAATCCATTTATTTACTTTTTGAGCATAGACCTGAAAATCTAATTTCAAGTGAGATATTTCAAGCCTTTATTTGTTATAATTGTGATGATTATGGCTTACAGATATTAAAACCTTTTCACAATATTCTAATTTTGAATTTGGGGTTTTCATAAGCTGTAAGCCATAATCATCACAATTAAAACAAATAAAGGCTTGACATATCTCACTTTGCATGTAATGAGTATATAAAATATATTAGTTTCACCTTTTAAGTTGAATTACTGAAATAAATGGACTTTTGCACCATATTCTAATTTTTTTAGTTTCCAAAACTTAAGCAGAATTATTACTTTTTTTGAAAAGATCGTTCTTAAACGTCTTAAATCCCTGTGAATTGATTACGTTGTTTCAAAATATTAAGCATATAAAGAGGATTTCACTTTGGTCATCTAGCAAGTGATGATTAATGTCAATAACACACAATATGCACTTCATAATCAAAGAATGATCACAGGGTTATTGCTAATTAAGAATAAAAAGATGTCTATTAACCATTTTTAAGGCCGAATCGGGTAAACATTTTAATGAATAGAATTAACGCTCTATTATCAGTTAATTAATCTGTACATCAAGACAATCGTTTTATATCAAGTTTTCTGAAATGCCATGTTTAAATATGTAAATGAGGCTTTATCTAATTAAATATGCACTAATTTCCAGAACAGAAATGTGAACATCGGATAAAGTCATGTTCATAAATCTAGTTTGATTTTGGGATTGTGGATTTCTGTTTATCACCAGATAAAATGGACAGAAAACGGATTTTCACCATGTGTTTTAGGATTAAAATGTTGTATAAATGAGGCGAATGATTTATGAACACACTTTTATTCATATCTATATTCTGAAGGTTTTAAGTTTGGTGTGTAAAGCTGGAGATTTCTGACTCAAACACACACTAACAGATCAATAAACACGCGTTTTTATTCCGCTCTAGTTCTGGAAAGCCTTTAGTTTTGCTGGAGGTCGAGCTTTATGAAAACGCACCAGTAAAATGAACACACACTATATTTGACCCACAAAATCTTTCAAATCCACATAAACACTCCAGTCCAGACAGAGCGCTCGCGAGGAAACCAATGACCAGAAGAATAGTGCTAAAAAAGTTCATAGATCAAAGTTTCCGAGAACAGGAGCACGAGCCTCTGAAGATCTTCATCGCTCGGATCAGGTTTTATGATTCTGTAAATGAGAAACACTGCCTGGTCTCGCCGTCAGACTAACGAGAGCAAACCTGACGAAACACACACTCCTCCAGAGCCGGACGCTGTAAAACTGCAGCTCTCCAAGATAAACGCGACTCGTGACTGATTACAGTCAGGATAACCTTGGAAAACCGTTAGCTAACATCGTCACAAACTCACAGAGCTCCATATATCATGTATTTCTACAATCACAACAGTGTATTTACAGCATAAAGTTCACTGTTGGAAACCAAACAATATTGGACCCCATTGACTTCCATTGTATTGACAAAAAAATGCTGAGAGATCAAAACATCTTTTGTGATCCACAGAGAAGAGAGAGTAAATGATTAAGAAAGTGAACCATCCCTTTAAACACTAGATAAATACTAGACAACTTTCTTTTCCTGCTGAACAAAAAAGAAGATATTTTGAGGAATGCAGTTTTGGTTCCCGTTGACTTTCATTATATGGAGAAAAAATAAAATAAAATGGAAGTTAATTAACGAAAGTCATACAGGAACGACAGGAGAGAGAGAGTAAACCATGTCATAACCATCATTTGAGGAGATCAATTCCTAAAAAACGTGCCTAACACACACTAGTGAGAGTTACCATGAACCTGACAGACACTGAACTTCATCATATATTACACGCATTTACAAATTAATCTGATTCACTCAAATGAATCCTTCTCAATGCTATAAAGGAGAATCAATATTCATCATATGATTAAAAGATTAATTAAATGAATGTTGTATGCCTTCATTTGATTGCCAGAAAAAAATAAAAAATACACAAAAAAAAACATTTCATAGAAATGAATGTTGTTTTTAATGGATTCAATTAAAACCATTCAAATGAAATCCAGAAAACTTGAAACAGAAAAATAAAAAGGATTTTTTTTTTAAACATTTCATAGAAAATTAAATTTTTATTAAACTTTTATTTATTTATTTTTAAATTGTATAAGTTTAATGATTTCAATTAATTTGACATGCGTTTTGATTACTACAATTTAATGTACCGTAACCATTAAAATGGATTCCAAAAAAATTTTGGGGGAAAAAACGGAATTTGGTAAAAAAAAAAAAAGAATTTGAGAAAAAAAAAAGTATTTCATAAAGCTCTAAACTTATTTTTTTGATAAAGTTTTATTTATTTATTTTTGTTAAATTGTACACGTTTAAGGATTTCAAGTAATTAGACATGCTTTTTGATTACTAAAATTTAATTTAACCATTAAAATGGAGTCTCCAAAAAAAATAAAAAAATAGAATTAAGAAAAATTAAAATTGAAAAAACGAAATTTGGTAAAAAATAAAATGGAATTTGAGAAAGAAACAAAAACGTATTACATAGGGCTCTAACTTAATTTTTAATAAACTGATTTATTTATGTTTGTTAAATTGTACAAGTTTAATGATTTCAATTAATTAGAAATGTTTTTTGATTACTCAAATTTAATTTAAACATTAAAATTGGTTAACCATTAAAACCATTGAAGGAGTAAAAAAAAAAAAAAAAAAAAAAAAATGGAATCCAAAAAAAAAAAAAAAACGGAATTTGTGAAAAAATAAATTCTGGAATAAAGTTTGTAATAAAAAGAACGCTGTTCTCTAACTGTGTGGATATGGCATTATATCTCATTCTGGATGTGAATGGAGTTTCTCTCGTACCGTTTGTATATTTTGAAGTGGTGGATCTGTTCACAGATGCTCTTGAGGTAGCGCTGTTTGGGCAGCCGAGAGAGAAGCGTCTTCACACTGATGTTGAACTGCTCCTCGCCCTCGAACTGAGGAGGAACACAGGAAGCAGATCTGATCATATTCATAATGAGTGTTCAGTTCATTCATATTCAGAATCAGCCTGAGGGGTTTAGCAGCTCATCATAGTTCACTAAAAAACTCACATACTAAAAATACAAATACTAATCAAATACTTTAACATTTTCATTTTTGTCTTGACCTGAAAATAATTTTAGAATTTAAAAAAAAAAATGTAGTGTTCATTGGGGGGTCCGAGACCCCAGGACTTTTGTTGCATTTGAACCACGAGTACACACACACACACAAATAATGGATTCGAGGAGTTTTGTGATTCTTCCCTCAGTTTGACCCCTTTAGGAATGAATGGAATGCGAGGAATGCTTCAGTTCACACAGAAAAACATAAAAATGCTCAAAATTCAAACTGAAAATGCTAAAACTTTACCAAAAAAATTATTTTATAATGTCTACATGTGTATGTGAATGCAGACTGAAGATAAACTGGCTTTAGGACCCAGCGGAACAGCTCTTCTGCTCCATATAGAGCTATAAGCCCATCTAGAGTCAGGAAATATCATCATGTGTTATTATTATATTTCACAAGAGGGCAAAGACACTCAATGTAAGATATTTAGAGCTGAATTAAAAGGGTTATGCATGAAATTGTGAGTTATTTAGAATTTAAGTTGAAAGAATGTGAGGAATGTGCTTAAATTAAATCAAAATGAAATATTTTTTTTTTTGTTCAGAAAGCTTATTTTAAGTATAATGTGGTAACACTTTACTTGAAGGGGTGTGCATAAGACTGACATGACACCTTCATAATCATGACACATGTGAAGGAGGGTTATGCATGTTTATGACAACTGTCATTAAGTGTCATTCGCTCAATTATGACATTTTTAATGCAAATATGACATTGTTTAAGATGTCTTTGTTATGACACCTGGACATTACTAAGACAAAACAACCTGTCATAAATGTGTCATAAACATGACATAGGAGATTAATGATCAAACTTAAGAAAGCACTAAGCTTTATGGGTTAACATTTCATTAAACTGTGGTTGGTTTTGACATTGGCTGTCATGAGGGCATTATAACATTTTAAAGACAAATTAAATGTGTACCACTGTAGTTGAGGTCAAGAAAAATATTCATGACACAGTTATAACGGCCTTATGACAGCCAATGTCAAAACCAACCACATGACAGTTTAATGTAATGTTAACCCATAAAGCTCAGTGCTTTCTTAAGTTTGATAATTAATCTGCTATGTCATGTTTATGACACATTTATAACAGGTTATGAAGTATTGGTTTATGTCAAGTTGTCATAACAAAGACATCTCAAACAATGTCATATTTGCATAAAAAATGTCATAATTGAGCGAACATGCATAAACCCTCCTTCATATTCATGACGCGTGTCATGTCATGGTTATGAAGGTGTCATGTCAGTCTTATGCACACCCCTTCAAGTAAAGTGTTCCCTATAATGATAGGGCTTGGGGTTATTTTGACCCGCGAGGGAAAGATGTGTTACACAATGCGAGGAAAGCTCTGTTTAAGAGTGAAATATCCCATGATTCTCGGTAATATCATGTGTGTTCCTCCATTGGTCGGCTGGACGCGAGGGTTCCCCTCTCCCACAGGAACGGCGTGTGTGAACTGATAACAGCGGGCGGCACAAACCTCGAGGGACAGGAAGTTGACGAGTGTTTCCTTGGACAGATCGACCTGAGGAGGAATGGCAGATCGTGAGGCTCGTTTACACACACACACACACACAAACAATGGAGGCTTATCTGGAGAACGGCACACAGTGTAAACACAGCGACCAGTGGACAGGAAGTGAGCGTTAGCAGGCCAGAAGTCAGAGTCATGTGACAGCGAGAGTGTTTGCATACACAGGGTTTATACAGGCAGTTCAAGACTTTAACAGCTTTTTGAGGAATAAATTGAAGTCTAAAGTACATGATGAGTTGAATTGTGTGTGTCTGTGTGTGAGTGTGTCTATTAAAATCCTGAAATGTTTTCCTCAAAAAACGTCATTTCTGTTCCACTGGAGAAAGAAAGACATGAACATCTCGGGTGGCATTGAGTGAATGATCAGGACATGTTCATTTTGAGCTGAACTAATCTGACTAAAAAGCCCTGACGCTTTTAAACCCTGATATAAGTGCAGATTGTGTTTCTGTAGGTGATGTTGATCAGACGTGTGTGTGTGTGTGTGTGTGTGTGTGAAGCTCGAGCCGCATATGAACCCGTAACTCAGGGCTAGAGGAGTTTTGTAAAGTGTAATAACAGTAAACCACTGTGTTCCCCTCATAACCACTAATCAACTAAATATGCAAACGATGTAAATCTCACTGACAAGCGTTCGCCTCCTTTTGCTGTTTACAATTCTGAGAACTGTGTGTGTGTGTGTGTGTGTGTGTGTGTGTGTTTGAGTGTCTGTGTGTGTGTGTGTTTGTGAGTGTGTGTGTGTGTGTGTGTGTGTGTGTTTGTGTGTGT
The DNA here is from genome assembly GCF_029890125.1 of Rhinichthys klamathensis goyatoka. Classification (NCBI taxonomy): domain Eukaryota; kingdom Metazoa; phylum Chordata; class Actinopteri; order Cypriniformes; family Leuciscidae; genus Rhinichthys; species Rhinichthys klamathensis. The sequence continues at coordinate 85,612 of NW_026606626.1, read as the reverse complement.
GTGTGTGTGTGTGTTTGTGTGTGTGTGTTTGAGTGTGAGTGTGTGTGTGTGTGAGTGTGTGTGTGTGTGTGTGTGTGTGTGTGTGTGTGTGTGTGTGTGTGTGTGTGTGTGTGTGTTTTTGAGTGTGAGTGTGTGTTTTTGAGTGTGAGTGTGTGAGTGAGTGTGTGAGTGTGTGTGTGTGTGTGTGTGTGTGTGTGTGTGTGTGTGTGTGTGTGTGTGTGTGTGTGTGTGTGTGTGTGTGTGTGTGTGTGTGTGTGTGTGTGTAAAACATGTTGGCCAATGGCGATCATTTTAAAACGCCACATACGCTGCTATGCCATATATTGGTCGACCGCTAGTGTAAACCTTGAGTGCAGTGTGAGTCGCTAAGGCTCATGTGTTGATCTGACAGCAGGAAATGACATCATGTACTCACAGCCAACACCTCGATGTCGCTGCTCTTGTTCTGTAAATTGCTGCTCAGATTCTGCAGTCGCGATTGAATCTGAAAGACAGAATCAGTTCATGATCATAATGCAAAATGAACAGGCTTTTCATCATATGAAATATATTTATTTATCAAATTTAGTAAAAATAGTGAAATATTATTCCAGTGTAAATCAGCTGTTTTCTATGTGAATATACAGTAAAGTGTAATTTATTCCTGTGATTTTCAGCATCATTACTCCAGTCTTCAGTGTCACATGATCCTTCAGAAATCACTCTAATATGATGATCTGATGCTCAAGACACATTTATGATTATTATCAGTGTTGAAAACAGTTCATATTTTTGTGGAAACTGATACATTTTATTCTTCAGGATTCTTTGATGAATAGAAAGTTTTATAAGAACAGTGTTTCCTTGAAATATAATCTTTTGTTACATTATAAATGTCTTTACTGTCACTTTTGATACATTTAATGCGTCCTTAATGAATAAAAGTATTAATTTAAATTATTTTTTAAAGATCTTACTTACCCCAAAACTTTTTTTTAATCATAAATAATCGTAATGTATCATAAATCCTAAAGCAGCATAACCTTTTTTTTAACATTCATTTTTATAATAAAATCCTCATATTAGAGTGATTTCTGAAGGGTCATGTGACACTGAAGACTGGAGTAATGATGATAAATTCAGCTTTGATCACAGGAATAAATTACACTTTACTGTATATTCACATAGAGAACAGCTGATTTACATTATAATAATATTTCACTATTTTACTGTATGTTAAATCAAATAAACGCAGCTTTGATGAGCAGAAGAGACTCTTTCAGAAACATTATAAATAGTAATTATTTGAAACGTTGAGTGTAATAAAGTTGAGTTCAGGACGGCAGGGGTTCATGTTTCTATGGCTTATTAAATATGAATGATTATCTCATCAGAAGGGCGTCTCCGCTGAGACTCACACACGCCGAGTTACACAGCAGTCGAGCTGAGACGACCGAGACGCTTCTCGAGGGGAATCACACGTTCAAGACTCGCGCTGAGTTTAATGCAGTGTGAAAACGTGAGGGGAACATACAGTCTAACCAGCATTACTCAGACAGCTTCAACATTTCTCACATTATCACAGTTTATTCGCTATAGTTTAGAAAATGGTAATAAAATATGAGCAGAACTCAGCTGATATTTGACTGGTTTTGTCCGTCCTTCTGTTAGACTCTCACACATGAATTATGTTGAATAGAGAGCCTAAGCCCCTCCCCTTCCAGTCGACCACCATGGGTCCTTATATCAGAAAAATATTGTATGGTAGTCAATGGCGAGAGACAACAAATGTTTTAATCTCGTTTGAATTGTGCCCTGAATTACACATATGATGTTTGTCAATTTAAAAGATACATTTTAAAGTCAAGAAAGTCGCAGTTTGATGTAAAACTGTTGAGGTATAAGACTGTGAAAATACGTAATTGAAGACTACAAACCCCAAAGATGCACATTTTCTCTCAATGAATGAAGCTAACTTTACTGAAGCTAACTTTACTGAGCTAACTTTACTGAAGCTAACTTTACTGAAGCTAACTTTACTGAAGCTAACTTTACTGAGCTAACTTTACTGAAGCTAACTTTACTGGAGCTAACTTTACTGAAGCTAACTTTACTGAGCTAACTTTACTGGAGCTAACTTTACTGAAGCTAACTTTACCGAAGCTAACTTTACCGAAGCTAACTTTACCGAAGCTCACTTTACTGAAGCGCTAACTTTACTGAAGCTAACGTTACTGAAGCTAACTTTACTGAAGCTAACTTTACTGAGCTAACTTTACTGGAGCTAACTTTACTGGAGCTAACTTTACCGAAGCTAACTTCGAAGCTAACTTTACTGAAGCTAACTTTACCGAAGTTAACTTTACTGAAGCTAACTTTACCGAAGCTAACTTTACCGAAGCTAACTTTACCGAAGCTAACTTTATCGAAGCTAACTTTACCGAAGCTAACTTTACCGAAGCTAACTTTACCGAAGCTAACTTTACCGAAGCTAACTTTACTGAGCTAACTTTACTGAGCTAACTTTACTGGAGCTAACTTTACTGGAGCTAACTTTACTGAAGCTAACTTTACCGAAGCTAACTTCGAAGCTAACTTTACTAAAGCTAACTTTACCGAAGTTAACTTTACTGAAGCTAACTTTACCGAAGCTAACTTTACCGAAGCTAACTTTACTGAAGCTAACTTTACCGAAGCTAACTTTACTGAAGCTAACTTTACTGAAGCTAACTTTACTGAAGCTAACTTTACCGAAGCTAACTTTACCGAAGCTAACTTTACCGAAGCTAAGTTTACTGAAGCAAATTTTACCGAAGCTAACTTTACTGAAGCTAACTTTACTGAAGCTAAAGTCTGTCATTGTTGCTATAGTCTTGCGTTATAATCGTAACGACTCCCAAGACAAGACGATGCTCACCCGACTGGCCAATAGGAACGATCCAATAGGAAAAAAAGAACGTGGCCCCGCCCATGACACAGTTTTCACAGTGAAAGCAAAATCCTGACACGAGAGCAAGAAATTTCATTGAGAGAAACACTTTTTTTTTTTTTTGAGATAATGTTTTTACACTGATAGCAAAAAATATATATATTTAAGATTTTTTTCAAAGTATTTTGAGAGATTTTTTTCTCAGAAATATTTTTTTTTTTTCACATTTATATTTTTTTATGTTCTATGAGAAAATACTTTCTCTCAAAACTTTTTTTAGTCTCAAATATTATTTTTTGCTATTGATATGAAAACTTTATTTTCTCGCATGTAATAAAGACACATTTCTAGCTCCATACTTAGGCCCCGTCCACACTAATGCGTTTTCGTTTAAAAACGGAGACCTTTTGCTACGTTTGCACCTCCCGTCCACACTAAAATGGCAAAAACGGAGACCCAAAACGGAGAAGTTTAGAAACGCTGCCGACCCGTTTTTCGTTTTGAATCTCCGGAGGGCGTTTTAGTGTAGACGGGACAAAACGGAGAACTTTAGAAACGATGACGTAGTAGAGGCTCACGCTCGGCTCTATGATTGGGTGTCATCAGTCATGGCGTATATCTTTGCTAGCCGCTGTTGTACAAGTAAATTCTGCATTTTACAGCGCTATAACTGCCTACATGCGCCGGAGTCAAGCTATTATTCCAGCGATCTGTGACAATTCCCGTGTGCAGCGGCGGCGTTGACCGTACATGGAGCGTCGGTTTGGGGTTAACCCAGAGCATGGTGGGATAATTTTATCAATGAAGTTGTGTTTACACCGGCGCGCGCATGCCCAGTGTTGGTGAAAGGTCACGTGATCCGCGTTTTCAGTCGTTTTAATGTGGACGGAGATCAATTCTAATACGCAGCTAAAACGCTGGTGTGGACGGAGATCGTATTCGTTTTAATTATCCGTTTCTAAACTAAAACGCAGTAGTGTGGATGGGGCCTTAGGCTCTCTATTTCTGTCAGCTGTTAAATTTAACTACACAATTAGATAATACCAGTTTAGCTCAACCAGTGACCAAGCAATGCTTCATGTTGTTCAGTGTGTGTGTAAAAAGAGCATTAGCAATTACAGAAAACACACTTCAGCAAAACATCATCAGCTCAAAGTGGAGGAATCAGTTTTGCTCCCAAATATGTCACTGCTAGTCACTGTATGAAGAATATTCGGGTGTAATATGTCACAGTTTACTTTATTTTGCTCTCCTCACTTACATAATGAACTATAGTGTCCTGCACACACTAGTGAAACAATATCAAATATTATATCTGGTGTGTGGATGATGTTTGGTGTGACCGCATGTTCTCTAGAGGCTCAAGATGAGGAAGAAAGCGTGTTTCTCATGATGTCAGGTGTGAGTCACTGTTCCCAGACCTGCGTCTCGTATCTCCGTCTCGCGCTGGCGGACACTTTCTCCGGCGCCACGAGGTTCACGTTCACGGACATGCCGGCGTTGCTCCCGTGGGACTCGGACAAACCTGACGGAAGATCAACACACAAGGAGTCATTCAGACATCTGCGGGAAACACTTCAGAGAAACTCACGGATTTCTGCCAGAGCCAAGCATTACTCACTGTGTGCCTCCATAATGTGTTTTAATGAGTTAATAAAGCAGAACGCCCCGAGAGGACACGAGTTTCCGACACTGGACAATGACTGGGATTTGAAATATCTAATTTATTGTTAAGAGGAAAACCCCTTGAGATCTCAGGAAAAACATACTACACATACACACATACTACACATACACACATACTACACATACACACACACTACACATACACACACACTACACATACACACATACTACACATACACACACTACACATACACACATACTACACATACTACACATACTACACATACACACACACTACACATACTACACATACACACATACTACACATACACACACTACACATACTACACATACACACATACTACACATACTACACATACACACATACTACACATACACACACACTACACATACTACACATACACACATCCTACACATACACACACTACACATACTACACATACTACACATACTACACATACACACATACTACACATACACACACACTACACATACTACACATACACACATACTACACATACACATATACTACACATACACACACACTACACATACACACATACTACACATACTACACATACACACATACTACACATACACACACACTACACATACTACACATACACACATCCTACACATACACACACTACACATACTACACATACTACACATACTACACATACACACATACTACACATACACACACACTACACATACTACACATACACACATACTACACATACACATATACTACACATACACACATACTACACATACTACACATACACACACACTACACATACTACACATACACACATACTACACATACACACATACTACACATACTACACATACACACATACTACACATACACACACACTACACATACTACACATACTACACATACTACACATACACACATACTACACATACTACACATACACACATACTACACATACATGCATACACACATACTACACATACACACATACTACACATACACACATACTACACATACACCCATACACACATACTACACATACACACATACATGCATACACACATACTACACTTACACACATACTACACATACTACACACTACACATACTACACATACACACACACTACACACTACACATACACACATACTACACATACTACACATACACACATACTACACATACATGCATACACACATACTACACATACACACATACTACACATACACACATACTACACATACACACATACTACACATACATGCATACACACATACTACACATACACACATACTACACATACATGCATACACACATACTACACACACACATATACATGCATACACACATACACACATACTACACATACACACATACTACACATACACACATACTACACATACATGCATACACACATACACACATACTACACATACATGCATACACACATACTACACACACACATATACATGCATACACACATACTACACATACACACATACTACACATACTACACATACACACATACTACACATACACACATACTACACATACATGCATACACACATACACACATACTACACATACATGCATACACACATACACACATACTACACATACATGCATACACACATACTACACATACACACATACACACATACTACACATACTACACATACACACATACTACACATACACACATACTACACATACATGCATACACACATACACACATACTACACATACATGCATACACACATACACACATACTACACATACATGCATACACACATACTACACATACACACATACACACATACTACACATACTACACATACACACATACTACACATACACACATACTACACATACATGCATACACACATACACACATACTACACATACATGCATACACACAAGGCCCAATGACGTGACGTGCAATTTTGATGTCCAAACCGCTTTATGAAGTCAAAATAAGGAAATGTTTAATAAAAAGCACATTTATTGAATCTATTAATCTCTGTTTATCAAATGATATGAACATATAGTGAGGGTATTACAAAGTGTAAGAATTATTAGACATAGTCTCATAATGTCATACCGGATAACTGTCCGGACCTTAGAGTGACATACAAAAAAGCCAAACAAACTGTAAAAAATCTAATAAACCCTAACATCTCTGCCACAGGCATTATTGTATGAGTCTTGACAACAATATATTTAAATATTACAAAGAATATGACATCCAGTTGATGGTTATGCTTTGGAGCATTCTGTCCCAAAACTGGCTGTCAGCCAATGTCATACGGGATAACAAGCAAATTGGAGCAATTTTAATGTAAATTTTATTTTGACACGATGTGAGACAGCATGTTACACAATCAGGAAAACCCTGAAGGACCCCCAAACAATGGTGAAAGTCTTTTATGTCTTTCATAAAATGTGTTTAACTTACCCTTTTTCCTCACTAGCACACTATGTAGTAAAATCCTGTGTCATATGGGATAATGCTAAAATAACATATATAATGTGGATTTTATGTCAATTGTTTATTTAGCATGAATTTACATATTTGGAAGTTGAAGGTAAAGGTTGCAGATTTCTATAGGTAGCCAAAAATACTGCCTGATTAAGATTTAATCTGAGTTTTGTCATACCGGATAACAATTTTGTCATATAGGATAACAGTTGTTAGCCCATAATGTCATCCGTTATCTTGGATGACGTGTTTGACAATATATTCTTATACAGTTTTCAGCTTTAATTTGCATAATTTCCATTCAAATTGTGATATTAACATATCATTAACATTGTTTAGTTGAATATTAGCAAAATATAAAATTCATAAGAATATTCAATTACAGTTACATTACATTTACTATAGACATTGTCTAAAATAACATTTAGTGTTCATTTAATGAAATTTAGTGATTCAGTGTTCAACCCATTAATAAGATTTTTCTTTATAAATATGTTGTTCAATTACATCTTTTGTAAATTTGTTCAGTGAAATCAGTGAAGGTCGCCTACTTTAACCCTTTACATTATTTATGAATATTGATGTAGAGTGACTATGATCAGTAAAATGGTTCAAACTTTTCAGTAATAAATTAAACCTAACGTTGAAAAGTTGTGCTGTTTGATATTCATAAACATGAAAAAAAATCTGGGAAGAAACCACACTGAGTTTGTGTGTAACAGTTTACACACTGAAAACCACATCTCTATTCCTCTAAAGTGGAGCCTAATTAATTTCCTTGGAAAAACATTGCATAACATTAATTATTTATGAACATTATTATGTGTAAGTGTTGAATTCATGTGTTAACTCATATGGTGTCATACCGGGTAACAATTTAAGTCAGGCGGGATAACGCTGTTTTTTCCCATTAAAATGCATAATTTCACTTAATGGAGTTGAGGAAACAATAATAACATGATATCAAGTCCTGTAAAACTTTTTCAGACATTTTGCATTTTAAATCACATTGCAGTGTTAAAATGTGTGTAAAGAACTTGAACAAGTAGGGTCACGTTTAAAGAAATCACAATATAATGAGAAAAAAATAGTTGTGCAGATATTTTTTTCTGAGCTTTAAATATTGTTTACTGCATCACTTTACATATTCATTAAGTATTTTTGATTTGAAAAGTTTTAATATCATAATATTTAGAAAATGCATTAACGTTATCCCGTATGACATTTTGACTGGTGTCGTCACATATTTCTCAGTTAAACCGCTTAAAATACATTGTTTAAAATTGAGATTTTAGTAATAAGTAAAAAACATCCCCATAAAGATAATAACTACTTTGATGTGCAGTTTTAACCTATTTGAATTTTTTATCAGTTGAAAACCTTATTTGTCACTGGCCCACATACTACACATACTACACATACATGCATACACACATACTACACATACACACATACTACACATACACACATACTACACATACATGCATACACACATACACACATACTACACATACATGCATACACACATACTACACATACACACATACTACACATACATGCATACACACATACTACACATACACACATACTACACATACATGCATACACACATACTACACATACACACATACTACACATACACGCATACTAACATACTACACATACACGCATACTAACATACTACACATACATGCATACACACATACTACACATACACACATACTACACATACATGCATACACACATACTACACATACACACATACTACACATACATGCATACACACATACTACACGTACACACATACTACACATACACACATACTACACATACATGCATACACACATACTACACATACACACATACTACACATACACGCATACTAACATACTACACATACACGCATACTAACATACTACACATACATGCATACACACATACTACACATACACACATACTACACATACATGCATACACACATACTACACATACACACATACTACACATACATGCATACACACATACTACACATACACACATACTACACATACATGCATACACACATACTACACATACATGCATACACACATACACACATACTAACATACTACACATACATGCATACACACATACTACACATACATGCATACACACATACTACACATACACACATACTACACATACATGCATACACACATACACACATACTACACATACTACACATACATGCATACACACATACTACACATACACACATACTAACATACTACACATACATGCATACACACATACTAACATACTACACATACATGCATACACACATACTACACATACATGCATACACACATACACGCATACATGCATACATGCATACACACATACACGCATACACACATACTACACATACATGCATACACACATACTACACATACATGCATACACACATACTACACCTACACACATACATGCATACACACATACTACATATACATGCATACACAAATACTACACATACACACATACATGCATACACACACATGCATACACACATACTACACATACACACATACTACACCTACATGCATACACACATACTAACATACTACACATACATGCATACACACGTACTAACATACTACACATACATGCATACACACGTACTACACATACACACATACATGCATACACACATACACACATACTAACATACTACACATACATGCATACACACATACATGCATACACACATACTACACATACATGCATACACACATACTAACATACTACACATACATGCATACACACGTACTACACATACACACATACACACATACATGCATACACACATACACACATACTAACATACTACACATACATGCATACACACATACATGCATACACACATACTACACATACATGCATACACACATACTAACATACTACACATACATGCATACACACGTACTACACATACACACATACACACATACATGCATACACACATACACACATACTAACATACTACACATACATGCATACACACATACATGCATACACACATACTACACATACATGCATACATGCATACACACATACACACATACATGCATACACACATACTACACATACACACATACTAACATACTACACATACATGCATACACACATACACACATACTAACATACTACACAGACATGCATACACACATACTACACATAAACACATACTACACATACACACATACTACACATACACGCATACACACATACACGCATACACACATACTACACATACACACATACTACACATACACACATACATGCATACACACATACATGCATACACACATACTATACATACTACACATACATGCATACACAAATACTACACATACACACATACATGCATACACACATACTACACATACACACATACATGCATACACACATACTACACATACATGCATACACACATACTACACATACATGCATACACACATACTACACATACATGCATACACACATACTACACATACACACATACTACACATACATGCATACACACATACTACACATACACACATACTACACATACATGCATACACACATACTACACGTACATGCATACACACATACTACACATACACACATACTACACATACACACATACATGCATACACACATACTGCACATACACACATACTACACATACACATATACTACACATACTGCACATACACACATACTACACATACACATATACTACACATACATGCATACACACATACTACACATACATGCATACACACATACTACACATATACACATACACACATACTAGACATACATGCATACACACATACACACATACTACACATACACACATACATGCATACACACATACTACACATACACACATACTACACATACACGCATACTAACATACTACACATACATGCATACTAACATACTACACATACACGCATACTAACATACTACACATACATGCATACACACATACTACACATACACACATACTAACATACTACACATACATGCATACACACATACACACATACACACATACTACACATACATGCATACACATATACACGCATACACACATACACGCATACTAACATACTACACATACATGCATATACATATACATACACACATACTACACATAGAGGCCAGGGAAGGCTGTACCTGAGTTTCCCAGAGACGATCCCTTGGGATTCTGGAGAGAAACGCTCTCTGAAACCTCTCTGATGGACAGATGACAGAGAACAGCATTAGATATCTGAAACATGGTTTGCCAGGGCTGGGCATTCACACAAATATATATGAATATATAGAGATATATATGTATATATGTATGTATGTATGTTTGAATGAATGAATGAATTTTATTTCAGACATATCAAAAAATAAACCAAACAAAACATCAGAAAAAAATTTACTAATAAGTTGAATAAGCAAATCTCTCAGTTAACAATAATTAACATTTGGCAACATAAACATGTCTGAAAAACAGTAGGAAGAAGTATACACTTATTTAATCCTACAACTTAGTACATTATTATTATATTATTTCATTTACCACATATTTATATCTTATTTATATTTGTCACATTTATCTTATACTCTCTCTCTCTCTCTCTCTCTCTATATATATATATATATAATCATACACATACCTCAATAAACACATATTGCAACTGTTTAGAGGCCTTCCTTCTTTTCTATATTTTTTGAAAACCATTGCTTTGTACCTTTTTTTGAACTGGAATATATTTCAATATTTCCCAATTCTATTTGATTTCGATATCGATTATTACGGATATATATAGCAGGTACAGTACGTCAAATTTTCAAAATGAAAAAAATCTCTTAATTAAGGCTATAAATTACACAGCGAACTCCATTTGTTTTCATGACTTATTTATTCAAACATACATTAAATATTGAAGAAAAGGTTCATTTCAAATATAATAATATATTGCATATCAGAAGGCTTTGGTCACAGAAGGCTTTAATGTGAGGTTATTGTTCTCCAGATGTTTTATTGGCGGCTGAAACACTGATTGATGGATTAATGAGACATGATTGATTTCAGGAAGTGGTTCTGAATATTTCAACTTTCCTTCTGATGTTCATTGATGTTTATTTGCTGCTGTAACTAGTAGTAAAGATGAAGAGATGATCTGTCACACACATTAAGCACACACTTACTGACTCTGAATTTCTTTATTAAAGTGACAGAATCAAAAGCACAAAGCTTATTGTGATTATGTAACGGCGAGAGTTATTTTAGTGAAGTTTTGCTTGTGCATCAACTGAAAACAGCATTAAAACATCGAGTCGTACAATTACAGATTGAAGAAATCGATTAATGAAAATGAGAATTGATTAAAATTGAGAAATCCATATGTTTAACAGCCTGATTGTTTGGTTTGCGTCTCTCACCTGTTCCTCTCCTCGGAGAGTTTGATCCGGCTCTTCTGGATGAAGTGATCAACCAGATCCGCCTCGGGGATTCTCTTCTCCGACTGACGGTCTTTCTCAAACGACTTCACCTGACGGGAGACGAGAGACTTCTATAGTGCCTTTCTATAGTTCTATAGTGCTTTAAACAATACAGATTACATTAATAAACAGGAAAATAGCAGTTAATGTTGTTAAGTTAATCAATTATGAAAAAAAATTAAATGTTGATTCAATTCAGTTCAATAACAGTCAATGTTGTCAAATTCATAAATTATGATTTTTTAAATATTGAATAAATTCAGTTCAATTACAGTCAATGTTGCAAAATTCATCAATTATGATCTTTTTTAATGTTGATTAAATTCAGTTCAATAACAGACAATGTTGTAAAATTCATAAATTATGATTTTTTAAATATTTAATAAATTCAGTTCAATTACAGTCAATGTTGCAAAATTCATCAATTATGATTTTTTTATGTTAAATAAATTCAGTTTAATTAGTCAATGTTGCAAAACTCATCAAATATGATTTTTTAATGTTGATTCAATTCCATTCTATAACAGTCGATTGCAAAATTAATCAATTATGAAACTAATTTTTTAATGTTGATTCAGTTCAATGAGTGCCTTTTGCAAAATTCATCAATTATGAAACTAATTTAAATTCCGCTGTAAAGAAGCTCAACGGAAGGAAAGGGTGTCACTATTCAGATCAATTCAGTTCTTATCCGATAGTGTCAGTGAAGTTCAATCGATAATATTACTGAATATTACTAGTGTTTTTGAGCTCGAGTGCGGGTGTTGATGTGATTTACCTTCAGGTGATTTCCTTCTTTATCAGACACGAGGACCATGAATGTGATTCCAGCTTGTCTGCAATGTTCCAGAAGAGCTTCTTGTGACTGTGGCACAAAAACACACATTTACACACAAACACACACACACACATCTGACTGCATTCATAAGAGTGTGTCAAAATTATTGTAAAGTCATTCCGTTTTGTCAATCAATACAAGCTTCTCCTGCCCGAGAACCGCCCAGTAATAAGGATGAAAATCCTGAGGGATTTGATGCCTGTGGTTTCGAGTCGAACAGAATAATAATAACATTGCTCTGTGGTTCAGTGAGTGAGGAGCGGCTCTGATGGACTCTACACTGTAACTCACTTGAGTCATTGAAAAACCTGCTGATAATGATGAAATAGACGTCTCTCTGTGCTGTATCACACACACACTCACTCACTCACACACTCACTCACTCACTCACTCACTCACTCACTCACTCACTCACTCACACACTCACTCACTCACTCACTCACACACTCACACACACACACACTCACTCACTCACTCACTCACTCACTCACTCACACACACACTCACACACTCCCTCACACACCCACACACTCCCTCAAACACTCACACTCACTCACTCACTCACTCACTCACACACACTCACACACTCACTCACACACTCACTCACTCACTCACTCACTCACTCACTCACTCACTCACTCACTCACTCACTCACTCACACACACACACTCACTCTCTCTCTCTGATCTTTGTGTGTTGTGAACTCAAGCACTAGAAAATGTGAGTGATCGAGAGGAACGACTCCGCTTCATTAGCACTCACTCTGACTCTCTCTCTCTCTCTCACATCACACACACACACACTCTCTCTCTCTCTCTCTCCTGTGTGTGTTGTGAACTCAAGCACTGGAACATGTGAGTGATCGAGAGGAACGACTCCGCTTCATTAGCACTCACTCATGCAGAACTGCACTAATAAGCAAACATCAAGGGCATTTTCATCGGTTTATCTTCAATGTGAACACAGACTAACCAAAGCAAGATTATTTTTTATTGCAACAGAACAAAATTTCATAATACACAGATGAGGCAAAACATTATAACCACCTGCCTAATATTCTGTTGTACTAGTGGGTGATTTATTACATGCATTCTATTAAAATGCATTTATAATGCCGTCAATAATCAAGATAATGGGGTTATCGTTTTCTATTTGTGTATTTTTTATTTATTTATATAATTTAATGATCATTAATTATCTCCAAATATCAGCATGATTACAAATGTGATATTGATTTTATACAACTGTTCAATAAACAAGTTAATATTAAGTGACTTTTTAGACACAATATTGGCTGTTTTTGCTCTATTTGCGTCTCTGAGCGACACGGCGGTGTTTCCTCACTGAATGAATGAATCAATGACTCACTCATTAAGACTTAAATGAATCAGTTGAAACTCAATGACTCACTCATTAAGACTTAAATGAATCAGTTGAAACTCAATGACTCACTCATTAAGACTTAAATGAATCAGTTGAAACTCAATGACTCACTCATTAACAGTGACTTGCTGCCACCTACTGGTGGTTTTAATTTCACATTTAAAGTATCTTTCCATATTTTAAATCCTTTCAAATATCAATATTCAACATTTTATGTTTACATTATTTCTGCATGTGTAACTGCAGGTTAAACACACTCATGTCGCTCTGAGCTTCATTGAACAGTCTGTGTTAAAACATCTAAACTTCATCGCAAATATTAATTTAGTTGATATTGATTTCATTTGAGTGGTAACCACCCTATTGTGTATCATTATTCTAATTAAATTTATTGATTAAATGTAAGAATTTGACACTAAAAAGTCTTTATAAAGGCAAAAATGCCCATAAAAAGGTAAAAATCAATTTAAAATATTGTAAAAGATGATTTCTGTCACTGTGAACTGACCAGCACACAGAATATGAAGAATATCAAAAGCGTTAGGAGTCAGCTGTCAAGGTACAGACACAATAAACACACAGCAAAATATCGTCTAATTATTACTATCAATAAATATATTGAAATATAATTTTTTTGTCAATATCGGACACCCCTATAGGTGTCAAAAGTGTCTCCTTGCCCATTTCTGCTGCATCAACACACTGACCACAAGAACGGATCGTTCACCAATCATCTTCTCAGAACTTGTCATGTGACCAACATTTTTGGCTCCACCTGTGAGTGTTTTGGCTCATCAAACATCACATAAACACTGACCTGAGACACATCGTAGACGATGTCTGTCGAGACTCCGGCCGCCCAGAGTTTCTGAATGACATTAACGGCTCTGCTCATGGAGGACTGACCCACGGGAACCACCAGAACATCACAGGAGCTCACAGGAGGCTGACACACACACACACACACACACAGAGTGTCAAGTCAAGTCACCTTCATTTAAATAGCACATTTAAAGGGGTCGTCGGATGCCCATTTTGCACGAGTTGGGACGATTCTTTAGGGTCTTCATGTAAAGTTTGTAACATACTTTGGTTAAAATTCCTCAATGGTTGTGTAAAACAACACACTTTTCCCTCCTCAAGAACAGCTCTGTTCACAGCGACCCGTTGCAGTGCATGTCTCTTTAAATGATAATGAGCAACTGCTCTCACACACACACACACAAACACACACTCACAGGTTCCTCCATATTGGCCACAGCAGAGCAGATCTTATCCAGAGCGATGCTGGCGCCGACCGCTGACGGGACCGGACTCGACACCGTCGGCCCGTGAAACTCCATGATCTGACCAGCAGGAAAACACTTGATCTGAATAATGACTCTCGTCTTCCGGTGAGGAACTCCAATTTGTTTCATAATTGATGAATTTTGCAACATTGACAGTGACAATGTTATTGAACTAAATTTAATCAACATAAAAAAAAAATCATAATTGATGAATTTTACAAAAAAAAAAAAATTCAGAATTGATTAATTTTGCAACATTAATTAAATAATAATAATAAAATATAATGAAATATAGGGCAATTAAATAAAATATATTGTACTATCATTTTATATTAATTGTATTAATTGTTTATATTATTATAGCGCAAATGAATAAAATATAAAACAATAATAAAAATAAATATAAAGTACTAAAATAATACTAAAATATAGGAAACATAGGACAATTTTATTTTAAATAATAATAAAATATAGGGAAAATAAATAATATATATTTTTACTATAATTTCATAGGGAAATATGGGGCAAATAAATAAAATATAAAATAATAATAAAAAATAAATATAAAATAAAAATATATATAAGGCAGAAAAACAAAAAATAAATTATGAGACAATTAAGAGATTGAAATGTTGCTCAGTTTTGTGCAGTTGTGCAGTTGTGTTGGTGTTACCAGATGATCGTAGCGTCCGCCGGCCGCCAAGATATCCGGGACGGTGCGTTTCCGTTTCCTGATGAACGCCACAAACTGGAAGATGACCCCGCAGTGATGCTGGACCTTATAGACCAAACCCAGATTCACCACCACCTTCAGGACACACGACACACACATTCAGATGAGGAGGAGAACTGATCCAGGAGATGAAGAACATCCGATATCACACACACAGAGCCGTCACACCTGCAGTTTCACACCACAACTGATCAATCTTCTGACATCGACTGTTATTGAACTGAATCAACATTAAAAAAATTGTTTCATAATTGATGAATTTTGTGACGTTGACTGTTATTGAACTGAATTTAATCAACATTAAAAAAATCATAATTGATGAATTTTGCAACATTGACTGTTATTGAACTGAATTTAATCAACATTAAAAAAAATCGTTCATAATTGATCAATTTTGCATCATTGACTGTTATTGAACTGAATTTAATCAACATTAAAAAAAATCATAATTGATGAATTTTGCAACATTGACTGTTATTGAACTGAATTTAATCAACATTAAAAAAATCATAATTGATGAATTTTGCAACATTGACTGTTATTGAACTGAATTTAATCAACATTAAAAAAAATCGTTCATAATTGATCAATTTTGCATCATTGACTGTTATTGAACTGAATTTAATCAACATTTAAAAAATCAAAATTGATCAATTGCATCATTGACTGTTATTGAACTTAATTTAATCAACATTAAAAAAATCGTTCATAATTTATCAATTTTGCAACATTGACTGTTATTGAACTGAATTTAATCAACATTAAAAAAATCGTTCATAATTGATCAATTTTGCATCATTGACTGTTATTAAACTTAATTTAATCAACATTTAAAAAATCATAATTGATCAATTTTGCATCATTGACTGTTATTGAACTTAAATTTAATCAACATTAAAAAAATCATAATTGATGAATTTTGCAACATTGACTGTTATTGAACTGAATTTAATCAACATTAAAAAAAATCGTTCATAATTGATCAATTTTGCATCATTGACTGTTATTGAACTTAATTTAATCAACATTAAAAAAATCATAATTGATGAATTTTGCAACATTGACTGTTATTGAACTGAATTTAATCAACATTAAAAAAATCATAATTGATGAATTTTGCAACATTGACTGTTATTGAACTGAATTTAATCAACATTAAAAAAAATCTTTCATAATTGATGAATTTTGTGACATTGACTGTTATTAAACTGAATTGAATCAACATTTAAAAAAAATCACAATTGATTAATTTTGCAACATTGACTGTTATTGAACTGAATTTAATCAACATTAAAAAAAATCTTTCATAATTGATGAATTTTGTGACATTGACTGTTATTAAACTGAATTGAATCAACATTTAAAAAAAATCATAATTGATAAATTTTTCAACATTGACTGTTATTGAACTGAATTTAATCAACATTTAAAAAATCATAATTGATGAATTTTGCAACATTGACTGTTATTGAACTGAATTTAATCAACATTAAAAAAAATCATAATTGATGAATTTTGCAACATTGACTGTTATTGAACTGAATTTAATCAACATTAAAAAAAATCGTTCATAATTGATGAATTTTGCATCATTGACTGTTATTGAACTGAATTTAATCAACATTAAAAAAATCATAATTGATGAATTTTGCAACATTGACTGTTATTGAACTGAATTTAATCAACATTAAAAAAAATCGTTCATAATTGATCAATTTTGCATCATTGACTGTTATTGAACTGAATTTAATCAACATTTAAAAAATCATAATTGATCAATTGCATCATTGACTGTTATTGAACTTAATTTAATCAACATTAAAAAAATCATAATTGATGAATTTTGCAACATTGACTGTTATGGAACTGAATTTAATCAACATTAAAAAAAATCATAATTGATGAATTTTGCATCATTGACTGTTATTGAACTTAATTTAATCAACATTAAAAAAATCATAATTGATGAATTTTGCAACATTGACCGTTATTGAACTGAATTTAATCAACATTAAAAAAAATCTTTCATAATTGATCAATTTTGCATCATTGACTGTTATTGAACTGAATTTAATCAACATTAAAAAATCATAATTGATGAATTTTGCAACATTGACTGTTATTGAACTGAATTTAATCAACATTAAAAAAATCATAATTGATGAATTTTGCAACATTGACTGTTATTAAACTGAATTTAATCAACATTAAAAAAAATCTTTCATAATTGATGAATATTGTGACATTGACTGTTATTAAACTGAATTGAATCAACATTTAAAAAAAAATTCATAATTGATTAATTTTTCAACATTGACTGTTATTGAACTGAATTTAATCAACATTTAAAATATCATAATTGATGAATTTTGCAACATTGACTGTTAGTGAACTGAATTTAATCAACATTAAAAAAATCGTTCATAATTGATCAATTTTGCATCATTGACTGTTATTGAACTTAATTTAATCAACATTAAAAAAATCATAATTGATGAATTTTGCAACTGACCGTTATTGAACTGAATTTAATCAACATTAAAAAAAATCATAATTGATGAATTTTGCAACATTGACTGTTATTGAACTGAATTTAATCAACATTTAAAAAATCATAATTGATGAATTTTGCAACATTGACTGTTATTGAACTGAATTTAATCAACATTAAAAAAATCTTTCATAATTGATGAATTTTGTGACATTGACTGTTATTAAACTGAATTGAATCAACATTAAAAAAAAATCATAATTGATTAATTTTTCAACATTGACTGTTATTGAACTGAATTTAATCAACATTTAAAAAATCATAATTGATGAATTTTGCAACATTGACTGTTAGTGAACTGAATTTAATCAACATTAAAAAAATCATAATTGATCAATTTTGCATCATTGACTGTTATTGAACTGAATTTAATCGACATTAAAAAAAATCTTTCATAATTGATGAATTTTTCAACATTGACTGTTATTGAACTGAATTTAATCAACATTTAAAAAAAAGATCAGAGTTGATTAATTTTTCAACATTGACTGTTATTGAACTGAATTTAATCAACATTTAAAAAAAAATCATAATTGATTAATTTTTCAACATTGACTGTTATTGAACTGAATTTAATCAACATTTTAAAAAATCATAATTGATCAATTTTGCATCATTGACTGTTATTGAACTTAATTTAATCAACATTTTAAAAAATCATAATTGATCAATTTTGCATCATTGACTGTTATTGAACTTAATTTAATCAACATAAAAAATCATAATTGATGAATTTTGCAACATTGACTGTTATTGAACTGAATTGAATCAACATTAAAAAAATCATAATTGATGAATTTTGTGACATTGACTGTTATTGAACTGAATTGAATCAACATTAAAAAAAATCATAATTGATGAATTTTGCAACATTGTCTGTTATTGAACTGAATTTAACCAACATTAAAAAAAATCATAATTGATGAATTTTGTGACATTTACTGTTATTGAACTGAATTGAATCAACATTAAAAAAAATCATAATTGATGAATTTTGTGACATTGACTGTTATTGAACTGAATTGAATCAACATTTTTTTTTAAATCATAATTGATTAATTTTTCAACATTGACTGTTATTGAACTGAATTTAATCAACATTTTGAAAAAAATCATAATTGATTAATTTTTCAACATTGACTGTTATTGAACTGAATTTAATCAACATTAAAAAAATCTTTCAAATTGATGAATTTTGCATCATTGACTGTTATTGAACTGAATTGAATCAACATTAAAATAATCATAATTGATGAATTTTGCAACATTGACTGTTATTGAACTAAATTTAATCAACTTTAAAAAATCTTTCATAATTGATGAATTTTGTGACATTGACTGTTATTAAACTGAATTTAATTAACATTAAAAAAATCATAATTGATTAATTTAGCAACATTGATTGTTATTGAACTGAATTTAATCAACATTAAAAAATCTTTCATAATTGATGGATTTTGCAACATTGTCTGTTATTGAACTGAATTTAATCAACATTAAAAAATCTTTCATAATTGATGAATTTTGCAACATTGACTGTTATTGAACTGAATTTAATCAACATTAAAAAAAATCATAATTGATGAATTTTGCAACATTGACTGTTATTGAACTGAATTTAATCAACATTAAAAAAAATCATAATTGATGAATTTTGCAACATTGACTGTTATTGAACTAAATTTAATCAACATTAAAAAATCTTTCATAATTGATGAATTTTGCAACATTGATTGTTATTAAAATTAAATCAACATTAAAAAAATCATAATTGATGAATTTTGCAACATTCATTGTTATTGAACTGAATTAAATCAACATGAAAAAAAATCATAATTGATGAATTTTGCAACATTGACTGTTATTGAGCTGAATTTAGTCAACATTTAAAAAATCATAATTGATGATTTTTGCAACTGACTGTTATTGAACTACATTTAATCAACATTAAAAAAATCATAATTGATGAATTTTGTGACATTGACTGTTATTGAACTGAATTTAATCAACATTAAAAAGAAATCGTTTCCGAATCGATGAATTTTGGGACATTGACACTGTTAATATCTGTTACACTGTTAAAGTAATAGAAGGACAGCTGATGAAGAGGAAGCTGGTCCAGAAGATGAAGAGTGTCAGATAACACACACACACACACACACACACCTGCAGTTTCACAGCCAGTTTGTTCAGGAGGTGCAGGACCTCCTCCAGATCCTTCAGGCCTTGCTTGGCCATCTGAGCCACAGCCGAACTCTTCTGCTTTGTGAGTGAGTTCATGAGAGGAAGAAGATCCTGCAAGCTTCCCTTCTGCTCGATGAACTTATACAGCGTCTGTAACTGACACACACACACACACACACACCATTTCAGTTCCAAACCACTGAATCACACGCAGTTCTAGTTCATTTCCTCCTCTTTACTTCAAGTCTTTATAAATCAGGCCGATCGCAGCTGTTGTTGTGTGGTTAATGCTTTATCGGTTCCATGTGTGTTTTATTCTTTCTGTACAGTTCTGTGGTGTTGAAAGTGCTTTAGAAAAAAGTAATTATGTATTAATCGTCTGATCGTGGATATATGATCTAATCACAATTATTTGAGACCGCAATATTAATGCAGTTTAAATTTCAATTGCCACTGAATTCAGGCGTTTATAGAAAATGCCATCAAATGTGCAATAATGTGTCTTACTTCACACGAAATTAAGACTTTAGTTTAATCAGACTGCATTATATTATATGATATGAGATATGATTAGAGATGCACCGATATGACAATTTTGGCCGATACCGATAACCGATAACTCTTTACATTTGGAAGCCGATAACCGATATATTGGCAGATAAATCTAAATCCAAATTTTTAGATAATTTTTGAGAGCCTGATTATAAAAACAAAAGTCTCACCATTAAAAGCCAAGATACAAACACAATTATGATGTTCTCATTATAATGTTATGTAGCCGATATGACAGACTTGCGGCACTTTAACTGGATTTTCCTTTTTTAAAGTGATTTCAATCATATTTCAAGCAGTTTAAAAGCATCGTGTTGAACAGTGCGCATCTGAAGCGTCTCAGCTGAAGGAAATAATACATTATTTATCGGCTTTAATATATCGGCTAAATTTTCTTTGTCGGGCCGATAACGATAACATTAAAAATGATCATATATCGGCCGATACCGATAATGTGGCCGATATATCGTGCATCCCTAGATGTGATATATTTAAATAATTCATTATAAAAATGCAATTATTAATTTTCACAGCACTGAAGTAAATCATATGGACCTATTTTATCACAGTTTTTATTATTATATTATATAAGATTCAAAGTTAACACCGCAACACAATTTAATCAATCACAATTATTTGTTAACCGTCAAAATTCATGATTGTGACAGGCCTATATTAAATGCATTATAAAATTATTTTTATGCATTAACTATGCCTGCAATGCACCTTTTAATCCATTTTATGATCTCATGAATAATTGTAAATACAGTTATAATGCTTATCTATTCACTGAACACTCCTATAGAAAGTATAATGCATTAAAACACACAACAAACAAGCAATCTGAGATGTAACAAGGAGTCTGTGAATATTATAATGCATTTATTTATGAAAATATATAATGCATTGCAACGTATGAATACATCATTAATGCATTACACATAAAGACTTCAAGTAAACATTCTTTTGCATCTATTATTGTATACTGTATGTAGTAGACTCATTAAAAGTCAAAAGTTTGGATTAATTATGATTTTTTTATGTTTTTGAGTCTCTAATGCTGCATTTATGTGATAAAAAAACTGAAATATTATTCCAGTGTAAATCTGTTGTTTTCTATGTGAATAATATATAGTAAAGTCAAAAAATACAAAAATGGTGTGCACATCCCAAACCCCCAGATTGGGCTCAGGTGCAGGACAATTAGGACAAACCGTGTTAGTGAACATCGCAGTAATATTAGACCTGGAGATATGCGCAGTCCTATAGCGTCTCACTTTAGACCAGTAGGCCATACCGTCAGCGCTTTGCAGAATATCGCTATAGAAAAGGTTACAAAATCCTCAAGAGGAGGAGATTATGAGAAGAAATTATTACAGAGGGAATGTTTTTGGATTTATACTTTAAGCACTTTGTCACCTTTAGGGTTGAATGAGGATTTTGATATTAAGCCATTTTTATAGTGATGTGAAATTATTATTTTATTTTTTTGTGACTTGTAAAATTGTATTTATTTATCTTATTTTTTTTATTTTTTTATTTTTGTGTGTGTGTGTGACTTGTCACGTTACTTGTATTTGTCATATGATTTTTTTTGTGTGTGTGCCCAATTAAGGTGATCACCTGTGTCTATTTAAAGTTGACTTCACTCTACACTGATATTGTGCCTGATGAAGACCTGAGGGTCGAAACGTTGCCTTTTAATAAGGGCTGTCAGTTAAACACGTTATTTACGGCGTTAACGCAAACCCATTTTAACGGCGTCAATTTTTTTATCACGCGATTAACGCTCTTTTTGGCCTAGCAAACTGTGTCGTTTTTTTCACATGCTTTTGCAACAGGACGCGGCCGCGCGGCGCTGCGCTATGATGAAACCCATTCATTTCAGTGGCTTGTGCCGCGCGAGGACGTTTTGTTGCTTCGTCGACCAAAGCGCAAGCGGATCTAGCTAGACCGGAAACAAAACAACAGGCACGACGCACACACTCGTTTGGGCTTGCGAGCCGGACAAATAGTTGGTTAACGTTACGTTTTGAGTGGATGACGAGCGCGAGACGCCGAAATGGATGCCAATAAGATTCTGAATGGAAATTTACTTTTAAAAAGTTGCCAAATGGTCCCATTGACGAGACCAAAGTGATCTGTGTGTTTGTCGTTGTGAACTGAGCTATCATCATCGCAGCACGTCCAGTCTGAAATACCACTTGATGATGGCCAAGCACACACACACACACACACACACACAATTCTCCGCCCCTTGTCAATATCAGGACCTCGTCAGTATTTCTTTCACCCTTTTATTGATGGACAGTGTTACATTGAGAGATTATTTGCTCCAAGTGAGAATGTTAGTGTGAAATTGAACACTGTATATGCCAATGTTGTTTTCAATAAAAAACATTTGCACAAAGCAAGCCGACCCACTTTTCCATGTTAATAAGAGCATTAAAATGAGAAAAAATAATGGGACAAAAAGAAATCAAGAGACATTTAGAATAGATAAAAATGTGCGATTAATCGCGATTAAATATTTTAATTGTTTGACAGCACTACTTTTAATAAATTCATTTGGAGCAGTAATTTTCAGTGTGCGGACTTCACATATACAGTAAAGTGTAATTTATTCCTGTGATCAAAGCTGATTTTCATCATCATTGAACCTCCAGAATCTGAGACTTACGCTGTTGCTGGACAAGGAGAGGTTGCAGAACTTGGCTTCCACTTCTCGCTTAGTCAGTTTCTCACTCTGTGTGTGAAGGGGAAAGAGAGACACAGAAATATATTCCAGGTTACATAACAGCGAAAGCTCATGTGAACCCGGTGAACCTGCGGGAATAAGAGACGCTCACACACACACACACACACACACACACACACACACACACACACACACACACACACACACACACACACATCGTAAAAGAGCAGTGACACACACACACACGTCATCATGTCTGTTCTGATGCATGTTCAACTAGTTCTGCATTAAAACATGATTATTCTCTCGGTTTCTTCAACATGTAAACAAACTGAGTTCATGCATATGTTTCTGCTTCGTTTACAGAGTTTCTCATTAATTACTCAAACTTTCAGCGTTTGTAAACCTACTTTCACAGAAACCACCAAAATAAAAGCAAAATAGTTGAACGCGTGCAAGTGAAGAAATTAAGACACAAGTATTGTAGTTTTACTACTGTAAAAAAACAATTATTTTATAGAAAATGTTACTGTTTTATCATCTGAAACATGCTAAACTTTATTCCATATACGTTCCCTAACTCGTGGCGATTGAAATAGAAACGTGAGATCAAGTTTATTAGTTTCACATTAGCTTGCGAGTAGAATAAATGTTAATAATGAGCGCCACTATAATGATCGCGACTCTGTTCTGAACACCGTTAAATTGAAAGGATTTGTTATAAAAAATGTTTATAATATTTGTAAATGTTTTGTTTTAATTACCTGTCTTTACAGTATTTCTCAATGTACAATGCAGTTGCATTACAATAATAATATACAGCAATTAATGTATTGTTATTGTTATTATTATTATGATATATATTTAAATTGTTTGGCTTTATCACTTTCACTACTAGTAAAAGGTTTGAGTCCACTTTAAAGTCCAGGCACAAGTGCATTAATAGAGTTTTTTACTCTCTACCCCATGGGAAACTATACAGAGCCACGTCTCACTGCTGCGGGTGTGTGTGTGTGTGTGAGAGAGAGAGAGAGAGAGAGAGAGAGAGAGAGAGAGAGAGAGAGTGTGTGTGTGTGTGTGTGTGTGTGAGAGTGTATGTGAGAGTGTGTGTGTGTGTGTGTGTGTGTCTCACCATGGAGTCACACAGTATGTTGGAGGCCTGAGTGAGTTTGTCTTCTGGAACGCCGCTGTGGAGCAGAACGGCCTTCAGCAGACTCGTGTGGTTCAGGTGAACGGTGTAGTTTCTGTCCTGAAACCAGAAACACAGCGCATCAAACACACCCGTATAGACATGAGACGTGTGTTATATAGACATGAGACGTGTGTTATATAGACATGAGACGTGTGTTATATAGACATAAGACGTGTGTTATATAGACATGAGTGTTATATAGACATGAGACGTGTGTTATATAGACATGAGACGTGTGTTATATAGACATGAGACGTGTGTTATATAGACATGAGACGTGTGTTATATAGACATGAGTGTTATATAGACATGAGACGTGTGTTATATAGACATGAGACGTGTGTTATATAGACATGAGACGTGTGTTATATAGACATGAGTGTTATATAGACATGAGACGTGTGTTATATAGACATGAGACGTGTGTTATTAACCCCTAGTGTATGTGTGTATATATGTGTAATGTATATGTGTGTATATATATTAGGGCTGTCAAATGATTAATCGTGATTAATCACATCCAAAATAAAATGTTTTTTTTTACATAATATATGTGGGTGCACTGTGTATAATTATTTTATATATATAAATACACACACATGCTTGTATATATTTAAGAAATATTTTAATGTATATACTGTATATAGATTTATAGACAATTTATATTATATATAAATATTTTATATATAAATAATATTTTTTTCTTAAATATACATGCATGTGTGTGTATTTATATATATACAAAATAATTATACACAGTGCACCCACATATATTATGTAAAAAAATACTTTTATTTTGGATGCGATTAATCGTGATTAATCATTTGACAGCCCTAATATATACATATATACATGTATATGTATGTATGTTAGGGCTGTCAAGAGATTAACATTTTTAATATAATGAATTACACAAATTCATTCTTAATCAGCCTGAAGGGTTTATTCTGAGAACAACCGCCTGGATGTTCATTATCCCTTACTGAACGGACCCCTAGATGAGCAATTGACCCGTTGTGTTGTGTTCATGTAGATGAACTCAGTTACTGTACTGCAGATGATCTCAGTTACTGTACTGTAGATGAACTCAGTTACTGTACTGCAGATGATCTCAGTTACTGTACTGTAGATGAACTCAGTTACTGTACTGCAGATGAACTCAGTTACTGTACTGCAGATGATCTCAGTTACTGTACTGTAGATGATCTCAGTTACTGTACTGTAGATGAACTCAGTTACTGTACTGCAGATGATCTCAGTTACTGTACTGTAGATGAACTCAGTTACTGTACTGCAGATGATCTCAGTTACTGTACTGTAGATGAACTCAGTTACTGTACTGCAGATGAACTCAGTTACTGTACTGCAGATGATCTCAGTTACTGTACTGTAGATGATCTCAGTTACTGTACTGTAGATGAACTCAGTTACTGTACTGCAGATGATCTCAGTTACTGTACTGTAGATGAACTCAGTTACTGTACTGTAGATGATCTCAGTTACTGTACTGCAGATGATCTCAGTTACTGTAGTGTAGATGATCTCAGTTACTGTACTGTAGATGAACTCAGTTACTGTACTGTAGATGAACTCAGTTACTGTACTGTAGATGATCTCAGTTACTGTACTGCAGATGATCTCAGTTACTGTACTGTAGATGAACTCAGTTACTGTACTGTAGATGAACTCAGTTACTGTACTGTAGATGATCTCAGTTACTGTACTGCAGATGAACTCAGTTACTGTACTGTAGATGATCTCAGTTACTGTACTGTAGATGATCTCAGTTACTGTACTGCAGATGAACTCAGTTACTGTACTGTAGATGATCTCAGTTACTGTACTGCAGATGATCTCAGTTACTGTACTGTAGATGAACTCAGTTACTGTACTGCAGATGATCTCAGTTACTGTACTGCAGATGATCTCAGTTACTGTACTGTAGATGATCCCAGTTACTGTACTGTAGATGAACTCAGTTACTGTACTGTAGATGATCTCAGTTACTGTACTGTAGATGATCTCAGTTACTGTACTGTAGATGAACTCAGTTACTGTACTGTAGATGAACTCAGTTACTGTACTGTAGATGAACTCAGTTACTGTACTGTAGATGATCTCAGTTACTGTACTGTAGATGAACTCAGTTACTGTACTGTAGATGAACTCAGTTACTGTACTGTAGATGAACTCAGTTACTGCACTGTAGATGATCTCAGTTACTGTACTGTAGATGAACTCAGTTACTGTACTGTAGATGAACTCAGTTACTGTACTGTAGATGAACTCAGTTACTGTACTGTAGATGATCTCAGTTACTGTACTGTAAATGAACTCAGTTACTGTACTGTAGATGAACTCAGTTACTGTACTGTAGATGATCTCAGTTACTGTACTGTAGATGATCTCAGTTACTGTACTGTAGATGAACTCAGTTACTGTACTGTAGATGAACTCAGTTACTGTACTGTAGATGATCTCAGTTACTGTACTGTAGATGAACTCAGTTACTGTACTGTAGATGAACTCAGTTACTGTACTGTAGATGATCTCAGTTACTGTACTGTAGATGAACTCAGTTACTGTACTGTAGATGATCCCAGTTACTGTACTGCAGGATCTGTTACTGTACTGTAGATGATCTCAGTTACTGTACTGTAGATGAACTCAGTTACTGTACTGTAGATGATCTCAGTTACTGTACTGTAGATGAACTCAGTTACTGTACTGTAGATGAACTCAGTTACTGTACTGTAGATGATCTCAGTTACTGTAGTGTAGATGATCTCAGTTACTGTACTGTAGATGATCCCAGTTACTGTACTGTAGATGATCTCAGTTACTGTACTGTAGATGAACTCAGTTACTGTACTGTAGATGAACTCAGTTACTGTGCTGCAGATGAACTCAGTTACTGTACTGCAGATGATCTCAGTTACTGTACTGCAGATGAACTCAGTTTCTGTAGTGTAGATGATCCCAGTTACTGTACTGTAGATGAACTCAGTTACTGTACTGTAGATGATCTCAGTTACTGTACTGTAGATGATCCCAGTTACTGTACTGCAGATGAACTCAGTTACTGTACTGTAGATGAACTCAGTTACTGTACTGTAGATGAACTCAGTTACTGTACTGTAGATGAACTCAGTTACTGTACTGTAGATGAACTCAGTTACTGTACTGTAGATGATCTCAGTTACTGTAGTGTAGATGATCTCAGTTACTGTACTGTAGATGATCCCAGTTACTGTACTGTAGATGAACTCAGTTACTGTACTGTAGATGATCTCAGTTACTGTACTGTAGATGATCCCAGTTACTGTACTGCAGATGATCTCAGTTACTGTACTGCAGATGAACTCAGTTACTGTACTGTAGATGAACTCAGTTACTGTACTGTAGATGATCTCAGTTACTGTACTGTAGATGAACTCAGTTACTGTACTGCAGATGATCTCAGTTACTGTAGTGTAGATGATCTCAGTTACTGTACTGTAGATGAACTCAGTTACTGTACTGTAGATGAACTCGGTTACTGTACTGTAGATGATCTCGGTTACTGTACAGTAGATGAACTCAGTTACTGTAGTGTAGATGATCTCAGTTACTGTAGTGTAGATGATCTCAGTTACTGTACTGTAGATGAACTCAGTTACTGTACAGCAGATGAACTCAGTTACTGTACTGTAGATGATCTCAGTTACTGTACTGCAGATGAACTCAGTTTCTGTAGTGTAGATGATCTCAGTTACTGTACTGTAGATGATCTCAGTTACTGTACTGTAGATGAACTCAGTTACTGTACTGCAGATGATCTCAGTTACTGTACTGTAGATGAACTCAGTTACTGTACTGCAGATGATCTCAGTTACTGTACTGTAGATGAACTCAGTTACTGTACTGCAGATGATCTCAGTTACTGTACTGTAGATGAACTCAGTTACTGTACTGTAGATGAACTCAGTTACTGTACTGTAGATTATCTCAGTTACTGTACTGTAGATGAACTCAGTTACTGTACTGTAGATGAACTCAGTTACTGTACTGTAGATGAACTCAGTTACTGTACTGTAGATGATCTCAGTTACTGTACTGTAGATGAACTCAGTTACTGTACTGTAGATGAACTCAGTTACTGTACTGTAGATGAACTCAGTTCCTGTACTGCAGATGATCTCAGTTACTGTACTGTAGATGATCTCAGTTACTGTACTGTAGATGATCTCAGTTACTGTACTGTAGATGAACTCAGTTACTGTACTGTAGATGATCTCAGTTACTGTACTGCAGATGATCTCAGTTACTGTACTGTAGATGAACTCAGTTACTGTACTGTAGATGATCTCAGTTACTGTACTGCAGATGATCTCAGTTACTGTACTGTAGATGATCTCAGTTACTGTACTGTAGATGAACTCAGTTACTGTACTGTAGATGATCTCAGTTACTGTACTGTAGATGATCCCAGTTACTGTACTGCAGGATCTCAGTTACTGTACTGTAGATGATCTCAGTTACTGTACTGTAGATGAACTCAGTTACTGTACTGTAGATGAACTCAGTTACTGTACTGTAGATGATCTCAGTTACTGTACTGTAGATGATCTCAGTTACTGTACTGTAGATGATCCCAGTTACTGTACTGTAGATGATCCCAGTTACTGTACTGCAGATGATCTCAGTTACTGTACTGTAGATGAACTCAGTTACTGTTCTGTAGATGATCTCAGTTACTGTAGTGTAGATGATCTCAGTTACTGTACTGTAGATGATCCCAGTTACTGTACTGTAGATGATCTCAGTTACTGTACTGTAGATGAACTCAGTTACTGTACTGTAGATGAACTCAGTTACTGTACTGCAGATGAACTCAGTTACTGTACTGCAGATGATCTCAGTTACTGTAGTGCAGATGAACTCAGTTTCTGTAGTGTAGATGATCCCAGTTACTGTACTGTAGATGAACTCAGTGACTGTACTGTAGATGATCTCAGTTACTGTACTGTAGATGATCCCAGTTACTGTACTGCAGATGAACTCAGTTACTGTACTGTAGATGAACTCAGTTACTGTACTGTAGATGAACTCAGTTACTGTACTGTA
Organism: Rhinichthys klamathensis goyatoka; assembly: GCF_029890125.1. Classification (NCBI taxonomy): domain Eukaryota; kingdom Metazoa; phylum Chordata; class Actinopteri; order Cypriniformes; family Leuciscidae; genus Rhinichthys; species Rhinichthys klamathensis. The sequence continues at coordinate 54,523 of NW_026606626.1, read as the reverse complement.
GATGAACTCAGTTACTGTACTGTAGATGAACTCAGTTACTGTACTGTAGATGAACTCAGTTACTGTACTGTAGATGATCTCAGTTACTGTAGTGTAGATGATCTCAGTTACTGTACTGTAGATGATCCCAGTTACTGTACTGTAGATGAACTCAGTTACTGTACTGTAGATGATCTCAGTTACTGTACTGTAGATGATCCCAGTTACTGTACTGCAGATGATCTCAGTTACTGTACTGCAGATGAACTCAGTTACTGTAGTGTAGATGATCTCAGTTACTGTACTGTAGATGATCTCAGTTACTGTACTGTAGATGATCTCAGTTAATGTACTGCAGATGAACTCAGTTTCTGTACTGTCGATGATCTCAGTTACTGTACTGTAGATGATCTCAGTTACTGTACTGTAGATGAACTCAGTTACTGTACTGTAGATGAACTCAGTTACTGTACTGTAGATGAACTCAGTTACTGTACTGCAGATGAACTCAGTTACTGTACTGTAGATGAACTCAGTTACTGTACTGCAGATGATCTCAGTTACTGTAGTGTAGATGATCTCAGTTACTGTACTGTAGATGAACTCAGTTACTGTACTGTAGATGAACTCAGTTACTGTACTGTAGATGATCTCAGTTACTGTACTGTAGATGATCTCAGTTGCTGTAATGTAGATGATCTCAGTTACTGTACTGCAGATGATCTCAGTTACTGTACTGTAGATGATCTCACTTACTGTACTGTAGATGATCTCAGTTACTGTACTGTAGATGATCTCAGTTACTGTAGTGTAGATGATCTCAGTTACTGTACTGCAGATGAACTTAGTTTCTGTAGTGTAGATGATCTCAGTTACTGTACTGTAGATGATCTCAGTTACTGTACTGTAGATGAACTTAGTTACTGTACTGCAGATGATCTCAGTTACTGTAGTGTAGATGATCTCAGTTACTGTACTGTAGATGAACTCAGTTACTGTACTGCAGATGATCTCAGTTACTGTACTGTAGATGAACTCGGTTACTGTACTGTAGATGAACTCAGTTACTGTACTGTAGATGATCACAGTTACTGTAGTGTAGATGATCTCAGTTACTGTACTGTAGATGATCCCAGTTACTGTACTGTAGATGATCTCAGTTACTGTACTGTAGATGATCTCAGTTACTGTACTGTAGATGAACTCAGTTACTGTACTGTAGATGAACTCAGTTACTGTACTGCAGATGAACTCAGTTACTGTACTGTAGATGATCTCAGTTACTGTACTGCAGATGAACTCAGTTTCTGTAGTGTAGATGATCTCAGTTACTGTACTGTAGATGATCTCAGTTACTGTACTGTAGATGAACTCAGTTACTGTACTGTAGATGAACTCAGTTACTGTACTGCAGATGATCTCAGTTACTGTAGTGTAGATGATCTCAGTTACTGTACTGTAGATTAACTCAGTTACTGTACTGTAGATGAACTCAGTTACTGTACTGTAGATGATCTCAGTTACTGTACTGTAGATGAACTCAGTTACTGTACTGTAGATGATCTCAGTTACTGTACTGTAGATTAACTCAGTTACTGTACTGCAGATGAACTCAGTTACTGTACTGTAGATGATCTCAGTTACTGTACTGTAGATGAACTCAGTTACTGTACTGTAGATGAACTCAGTTACTGTACTGTAGATGAACTCAGTTACTGTACTGCAGATGATCTCAGTTACTGTACTGTAGATGAACTCAGTTACTGTACTGTAGATGAACTCAGTTACTGTACTGTAGATGAACTCAGTTACTGTACTGTAGATGATCTCAGTTACTGTACTGTAGATGATCTCAGTTGCTGTACTGTAGATGATCTCAGTTACTGTACTGCAGATGATCTCAGTTACTGTAGTGTAGATGATCTCAGTTACTGTACTGTAGATGATCTCAGTTACTGTACTGTAGATGATCTCAGTTACTGTACTGTAGATGATCTCAGTTACTGTAGTGTAGATGATCTCAGTTACTGTAGTGTAGATGAAC
>NW_026606626.1:0-47500 GCF_029890125.1 Rhinichthys klamathensis goyatoka | reverse complement strand
GTGTGTGTGACACTGAGATGATGTACATGTCTTCAGAAGTGTGTGTGACACTGAGATGATGTACATGTCTCCAGAAGTGTGTGTGTGACACTCTGAGACGATGTACATGTGTTCAGAAATGTGTGTGTGACACTGAGATGATGTACATGTGTTCAGAAGTGTGTGTGTGACACTCTGAGATGATGTACATGTGTTCAGAAATGTGTGTGACACTGAGATGATGTACATGTCTTCAGAAGTGTGTGTGACACTGAGATGATGTACATGTCTTCAGAAGTGTGTGTGACACTGAGATGATGTACATGTCTCCAGAAGTGTGTGTGTGACACTCTGAGACGATGTACATGTGTTCAGAAATGTGTGTGTGACACTGAGATGATGTACATGTGTTCAGAAGTGTGTGTGACACTGAGATGATGTACATGTGTTCAGAAGTGTGTGTGACACTGAGATGATGTACATGTGTTCAGAAGTGTGTGTGACACTGAGATGATGTACATGTGTTCAGAAGTGTGTGTGTGACACTCTGAGATGATGTACATGTGTTCAGAAGTGTGTGTGTGACACTGAGATGATGTACATGTGTTCAGAAGTGTGTGTGTGACACTGAGATGATGTACATGTGTTCAGAAGTGTGTGTGTGACACTGAGATGATGTACATGTGTTCAGAAGTGTGTGTGTGACACTCTGAGATGATGTACATGTGTTCAGAAGTGTGTGTGACACTGAGATGATGTACATGTGTTCAGAAGTGTGTGTGTGACACTGAGATGATGTACATGTGTTCAGAAGTGTGTGTGTGACACTCTGAGATGATGTACATGTGTTCAGAAGTGTGTGTGTGACACTCTGAGATGATGTACATGTGTTCAGAAGTGTGTGTGTGACACTGAGATGATGTACATGTGTTCAGAAGTGTGTGTGTGACACTGAGATGATGTACATGTGTTCAGAAGTGTGTGTGACACTGAGATGATGTACATGTGTTCAGAAGTGTGTGTGACACTGAGATGATGTACATGTGTTCAGAAGTGTGTGTGACACTCTGAGATGATGTACATGTGTTCAGAAGTGTGTGTGACACTCTGAGATGATGTACATGTGTTCAGAAGTGTGTGTGACACTCTGAGATGATGTACATGTGTTCAGAAGTGTGTGTGACACTCTGAGATGATGTACATGTGTTCAGAAGTGTGTGTGACACTGAGATGATGTACATGTGTTCAGAAGTGTGTGTGACACTGAGATGATGTACATGTGTTCAGAAGTGTGTGTGTGACACTGAGATGATGTACATGTGTTCAGAAGTGTGTGTGACACTGAGATGATGTACATGTGTTCAGAAGTGTGTGTGACACTCTGAGATGATGTACATGTGTTCAGAAGTGTGTGTGTGACACTGAGATGATGTACATGTGTTCAGAAGTGTGTGTGACACTGAGATGATGTACATGTGTTCAGAAGTGTGTGTGACACTGAGATGATGTACATGTGTTCAGAAGTGTGTGTGTGACACTCTGAGATGATGTACATGTGTTCAGAAGTGTGTGTGACACTGAGATGATGTACATGTGTTCAGAAGTGTGTGTGTGACACTCTGAGATGATGTACATGTGTTCAGAAGTGTGTGTGTGACACTGAGATGATGTACATGTGTTCAGAAGTGTGTGTAACACTCTGAGATGATGTACATGTGTTCAGAAGTGTGTGTGTGACACTGAGATGATGTACAAGTGTTCAGAAGTGTGTGTGACACTCTGAGATGATGTACATGTGTTCAGAAGTGTGTGTGTGACACTGAGATGATGTACATGTGTTCAGAAGTGTGTGTGTGACACTCTGAGATGATGTACACGTGTTCAGAAGTGTGTGTGACACTCTGAGATGATGTACATGTGTTCAGAAGTGTGTGTGACACTCTGAGATGATGTACATGTGTTCAGAAGTGTGTGTGACACTCTGAGATGATGTACATGCGTTCAGAAGTGTGTGTGACAATGAGATGATGTACATGTCTTCAGAAGTGTGTGTGACACTGAGATGATGTACATGTCTTCAGAAGTGTGTGTGACACTGAGATGATGTACATGTCTCCAGAAGTGTGTGTGTGACACTCTGAGACGATGTACATGTGTTCAGAAATGTGTGTGTGACACTGAGATGATGTACATGTGTTCAGAAGTGTGTGTGTGACACTGAGATGATGTACATGTGTTCAGAAGTGTGTGTGACACTGAGATGATGTACATGTGTTCAGAAGTGTGTGTGACACTGAGATGATGTACATGTGTTCAGAAGTGTGTGTGTGACACTCTGAGATGATGTACATGTGTTCAGAAGTGTGTGTGTGACACTGAGATGATGTACATGTGTTCAGAAGTGTGTGTGTGACACTGAGATGATGTACATGTGTTCAGAAGTGTGTGTGTGACACTGAGATGATGTACATGTGTTCAGAAGTGTGTGTGTGACACTCTGAGATGATGTACATGTGTTCAGAAGTGTGTGTGTGACACTGAGATGATGTACATGTGTTCAGAAGTGTGTGTGTGACACTGAGATGATGTACATGTGTTCAGAAGTGTGTGTGTGACACTGAGATGATGTACATGTGTTCAGAAGTGTGTGTGTGACACTGAGATGATGTACATGTGTTCAGAAGTGTGTGTGTGACACTGAGATGATGTACATGTGTTCAGAAGTGTGTGTGACACTGAGATGATGTACATGTGTTCAGAAGTGTGTGTGTGACACTGAGATGATGTACAAGTGTTCAGAAGTGTGTGTGACACTCTGAGATGATGTACATGTGTTCAGAAGTGTGTGTGACACTGAGATGATGTACATGTGTTCAGAAGTGTGTGTGTGACACTGAGATGATGTACATGTGTTCAGAAGTGTGTGTGTGACACTCTGAGATGATGTACATGTGTTCAGAAGTGTGTGTGACACTGAGATGATGTACATGTGTTCAGAAGTGTGTGTGTGACACTCTGAGATGATGTACATGTGTTCAGAAGTGTGTGTGTGACACTGAGATGATGTACATGTGTTCAGAAGTGTGTGTGTGACACTGAGATGATGTACATGTGTTCAGAAGTGTGTGTGTGACACTGAGATGATGTACATGTGTTCAGAAGTGTGTGTGTGACACTGAGATGATGTACATGTGTTCAGAAGTGTGTGTGTGACACTGAGATGATGTACATGTGTTCAGAAGTGTGTGTGACACTGAGATGATGTACATGTGTTCAGAAGTGTGTGTGTGACACTGAGATGATGTACAAGTGTTCAGAAGTGTGTGTGACACTCTGAGATGATGTACATGTGTTCAGAAGTGTGTGTGACACTGAGATGATGTACATGTGTTCAGAAGTGTGTGTGTGACACTGAGATGATGTACATGTGTTCAGAAGTGTGTGTGTGACACTCTGAGATGATGTACATGTGTTCAGAAGTGTGTGTGACACTGAGATGATGTACATGTCTTCAGAAGTGTGTGTGACACTCTGAGATGATGTACATGTGTTCAGAAGTGTGTGTGTGACACTGAGATGATGTACATGTGTTCAGAAGTGTGTGTAACACTCTGAGATGATGTACATGTGTTCAGAAGTGTGTGTGTGACACTGAGATGATGTACAAGTGTTCAGAAGTGTGTGTGACACTCTGAGATGATGTACATGTGTTCAGAAGTGTGTGTGTGACACTGAGATGATGTACATGTGTTCAGAAGTGTGTGTGTGACACTCTGAGATGATGTACACGTGTTCAGAAGTGTGTGTGACACTCTGAGATGATGTACATGTGTTCAGAAGTGTGTGTGACACTGAGATGATGTACATGTGTTCAGAAGTGTGTGTGACACTCTGAGATGATGTACATGTGTTCAGAAGTGTGTGTGTGACACTCTGAGATGATGTACATGTGTTCAGAAGTGTGTGTGACACTGAGATGATGTACATGTGTTCAGAAGTGTGTGTGACACTGAGATGATGTACATGTGTTCAGAAGTGTGTGTGACACTCTGAGATGATGTACATGTGTTCAGAAGTGTGTGTGACACTCTGAGATGATGTACATGTGTTCAGAAGTGTGTGTGACACTCTGAGATGATGTACATGTGTTCAGAAGTGTGTGTGACACTCTGAGATGATGTACACGTGTTCAGAAGTGTGTGTGACACTCTGAGATGATGTACATGTGTTCAGAAGTGTGTGTGACACTCTGAGATGATGTACATGTGTTCAGAAGTGTGTGTGACACTGAGATGATGTACATGTGTTCAGAAGTGTGTGTGACACTCTGAGATGATGTACACGTGTTCAGAAGTGTGTGTGACACTCTGAGATGATGTACACGTGTTCAGAGGTGTGTGTGACAATGAGATGATGTACATGTGTTCAGAAGTGTGTGTGACACTGAGATGATGTACATGTGTTCAGAAGTGTGTGTGACACTGAGATGATGTACATGTGTTCAGAAGTGTGTGTGTGACACTCTGAGATGATGTACACGTGTTCAGAAGTGTGTGTGTGACACTGAGATGATGTACACGTGTTCAGAAGTGTGTGTGTGACACTGAGATGATGTACATGTGTTCAGAAGTGTGTGTGTGACACTGAGATGATGTACATGTCTTCAGAAGTGTGTGTGACACACTGAGATGATGTACAAGTGTTCAGAAGTGTGTGTGACACTCTGAGATGATGTACATGTGTTCAGAAGTGTGTGTGTGACACTGAGATGATGTACATGTGTTCAGAAGTGTGTGTGTGACACTCTGAGATGATGTACACGTGTTCAGAAGTGTGTGTGACACTCTGAGATGATGTACATGTGTTCAGAAGTGTGTGTGACACTGAGATGATGTACATGTGTTCAGAAGTGTGTGTGACACTCTGAGATGATGTACATGTGTTCAGAAGTGTGTGTGACACTCTGAGATGATGTACATGTGTTCAGAAGTGTGTGTGACACTGAGATGATGTACATGTGTTCAGAAGTGTGTGTGACACTGAGATGATGTACATGTGTTCAGAAGTGTGTGTGACACTCTGAGATGATGTACATGTGTTCAGAAGTGTGTGTGACACTCTGAGATGATGTACATGTGTTCAGAAGTGTGTGTGACACTCTGAGATGATGTACATGTGTTCAGAAGTGTGTGTGACACTGAGATGATGTACATGTGTTCAGAAGTGTGTGTGTGACACTCTGAGATGATGTACATGTGTTCAGAAATGTGTGTGACACTGAGATGATGTACATGTCTTCAGAAGTGTGTGTGACACTGAGATGATGTACATGTCTTCAGAAGTGTGTGTGACACTGAGATGATGTACATGTCTCCAGAAGTGTGTGTGTGACACTCTGAGACGATGTACATGTGTTCAGAAATGTGTGTGTGACACTGAGATGATGTACATGTGTTCAGAAGTGTGTGTGTGACACTGAGATGATGTACATGTGTTCAGAAGTGTGTGTGACACTGAGATGATGTACATGTGTTCAGAAGTGTGTGTGACACTGAGATGATGTACATGTGTTCAGAAGTGTGTGTGTGACACTCTGAGATGATGTACATGTGTTCAGAAGTGTGTGTGTGACACTGAGATGATGTACATGTGTTCAGAAGTGTGTGTGTGACACTGAGATGATGTACATGTGTTCAGAAGTGTGTGTGTGACACTGAGATGATGTACATGTGTTCAGAAGTGTGTGTGTGACACTCTGAGATGATGTACATGTGTTCAGAAGTGTGTGTGACACTGAGATGATGTACATGTGTTCAGAAGTGTGTGTGTGACACTGAGATGATGTACATGTGTTCAGAAGTGTGTGTGACACTGAGATGATGTACAAGTGTTCAGAAGTGTGTGTGACACTCTGAGATGATGTACATGTGTTCAGAAGTGTGTGTGACACTGAGATGATGTACATGTGTTCAGAAGTGTGTGTGTGACACTGAGATGATGTACATGTGTTCAGAAGTGTGTGTGTGACACTCTGAGATGATGTACATGTGTTCAGAAGTGTGTGTGACACTGAGATGATGTACATGTGTTCAGAAGTGTGTGTGTGACACTCTGAGATGATGTACATGTGTTCAGAAGTGTGTGTGTGACACTGAGATGATGTACATGTGTTCAGAAGTGTGTGTAACACTCTGAGATGATGTACATGTGTTCAGAAGTGTGTGTGTGACACTGAGATGATGTACAAGTGTTCAGAAGTGTGTGTGACACTCTGAGATGATGTACATGTGTTCAGAAGTGTGTGTGTGACACTGAGATGATGTACATGTGTTCAGAAGTGTGTGTGTGACACTCTGAGATGATGTACACGTGTTCAGAAGTGTGTGTGACACTCTGAGATGATGTACATGTGTTCAGAAGTGTGTGTGACACTGAGATGATGTACATGTGTTCAGAAGTGTGTGTGACACTCTGAGATGATGTACATGTGTTCAGAAGTGTGTGTGACACTCTGAGATGATGTACATGTGTTCAGAAGTGTGTGTGACACTCTGAGATGATGTACATGTGTTCAGAAGTGTGTGTGACACTGAGATGATGTACATGTGTTCAGAAGTGTGTGTGTGACACTGAGATGATGTACATGTGTTCAGAAGTGTGTGTGACACTCTGAGATGATGTACACGTGTTCAGAAGTGTGTGTGACACTCTGAGATGATGTACATGTGTTCAGAAGTGTGTGTGACACTGAGATGATGTACATGTGTTCAGAAGTGTGTGTGTGACACTGAGATGATGTACATGTGTTCAGAAGTGTGTGTGACACTCTGAGATGATGTACACGTGTTCAGAAGTGTGTGTGACACTGAGATGATGTACATGTGTTCAGAAGTGTGTGTGTGACACTGAGATGATGTACATGTGTTCAGAAGTGTGTGTGACACTGAGATGATGTACATGTATTCAGAAGTGTGTGTGACACTGAGATGATGTACATGTGTTCAGAAGTGTGTGTGTGACACTCTGAGATGATGTACACGTGTTCAGAAGTGTGTGTGTGACACTGAGATGATGTACACGTGTTCAGAAGTGTGTGTGTGACACTGAGATGATGTACATGTGTTCAGAAGTGTGTGTAACACTCTGAGATGATGTACATGTGTTCAGAAGTGTGTGTGTGACACTGAGATGATGTACAAGTGTTCAGAAGTGTGTGTGACACTCTGAGATGATGTACATGTGTTCAGAAGTGTGTGTGTGACACTGAGATGATGTACATGTGTTCAGAAGTGTGTGTGTGACACTCTGAGATGATGTACACGTGTTCAGAAGTGTGTGTGACACTCTGAGATGATGTACATGTGTTCAGAAGTGTGTGTGACACTGAGATGATGTACATGTGTTCAGAAGTGTGTGTGACACTCTGAGATGATGTACATGTGTTCAGAAGTGTGTGTGACACTCTGAGATGATGTACATGTGTTCAGAAGTGTGTGTGACACTGAGATGATGTACATGTGTTCAGAAGTGTGTGTGACACTGAGATGATGTACATGTGTTCAGAAGTGTGTGTGACACTCTGAGATGATGTACATGTGTTCAGAAGTGTGTGTGACACTCTGAGATGATGTACATGTGTTCAGAAGTGTGTGTGACACTCTGAGATGATGTACATGTGTTCAGAAGTGTGTGTGACACTCTGAGATGATGTACACGTGTTCAGAAGTGTGTGTGACACTCTGAGATGATGTACATGTGTTCAGAAGTGTGTGTGACACTGAGATGATGTACATGTATTCAGAAGTGTGTGTGACACTGAGATGATGTACATGTGTTCAGAAGTGTGTGTGTGACACTCTGAGATGATGTACACGTGTTCAGAAGTGTGTGTGACACTGAGATGATGTACACGTGTTCAGAAGTGTGTGTGTGACACTGAGATGATGTACATGTGTTCAGAAGTGTGTGTGACACTCTGAGATGATGTACATGTGTTCAGAAGTGTGTGTGACACTCTGAGATGATGTACACGTGTTCAGAAGTGTGTGTGACACTCTGAGATGATGTACATGTGTTCAGAAGTGTGTGTGACACTCTGAGATGATGTACACGTGTTCAGAAGTGTGTGTGACACTCTGAGATGATGTACACGTGTTCAGAAGTGTGTGTGACACTCTGAGATGATGTACACGTGTTCAGAAGTGTGTGTGACACTCTGAGATGATGTACACGTGTTCAGAAGTGTGTGTGACACTCTGAGATGATGTACACGTGTTCAGAAGTGTGTGTGACACTCTGAGATGATGTACACGTGTTCAGAAGTGTGTGTGACACTCTGAGATGATGTACATGTGTTCAGAAGTGTGTGTGTGACACTCTGAGATGATGTACACGTGTTCAGAAGTGTGTGTGACACTCTGAGATGATGTACACGTGTTCAGAAGTGTGTGTGACACTCTGAGATGATGTACATGTGTTCAGAAGTGTGTGTGTGACACTGAGATGATGTACATGTGTTCAGAAGTGTGTGTGACACTGAGATGATGTACATGTGTTCAGAAGTGTGTGTGACACTGAGATGATGTACATGTGTTCAGAGGTGTGTGTGTGAAACTGAGATGATGTACATGTGTTCAGAGGTGTGTGTGTGACACTGAGATGATGTACATGTGTTCAGAAGTGTGTGTGACACTGAGATGATGTACAAGTGTTCAGAAATGTGTGTGTGACACTGAGATGATGTACATGTGTTCAGAAATGTGTGTGTGACACTGAGATGATGTACATGTGTTCAGAAATGTGTGTGTGACACTGAGATGATGTACATGTGTTCAGAAATGTGTGTGTGACACTCTGAGACGATGTACATGTGTTCAGAAGTGTGTGTGACACTAAGAAACTAAAACTGCCAGTAGGCGGCGATAAAGGTCTAAATGAGTGAGTCATTGAATCATTCGATTCGTTCAAACGGCTGAATCATTCAGGAATGAAGTAAACGGCTCTCTTTATGAACGAGTCATTGAATCATTGGTTCCCCCGATTGATTCGCTCAAAACAAGGATTCATTTAGATAAAACTGAATTGAAGACTCGTTCAGGACCCTGCAATGTAAAAGCTATAGATCTGCACATGTGTGGCCAGTGTCTTCACCTTGTGAACGTCGATGTCGTAGGTGAAGTCCATGACGGGCGAGGTGTTCTGGGAGAAGAGCTGGTTGACCATGGTCCGGTAGGCTTTCCCGCTGACGTTGGCCATGGTGTGCTGGAGCACCTCGTGCAGCTCGGACTCCTCCATCTGAGGCGGCGGGAGGAGGTCGCTCTTCAGGAGCTCCAGCGCCGTCGGCCGCAGCGCCGGGTCGTGGACCAGCAGCCAGACGATCACCCTGGTGCACTGGGTCACATGAGCAGATTCGGGATGGTTACGAACTCGCTACTTTTAATCGTACCGACCGAATTATGTCGGTACTACGAGCACCGGGTCATATTTAATCAATCGGTGGCAAATTACGGTACCGGAGAATGAGAACGCATCTGGGCGTTAGAGTAAGAGAGTATGAGAGTAAGAGAGTAAGAGTATTTAAATACGAATCATGCATGTTCTGCGTGTCTCTGTGTGAATGAGTGGCGCAGACGCAAGGTTTTATTTATTTAACACACACACACACACACACGATGCTCACCTCTGCCGGCTATATCGGTTTGATTTTTCGCGGTTTCCTTGCACACTGAGTCCGAAATTTTCGCATGTGTTTTATTCGTATTCGTGATTCGGTGGCTCTGAATGGTCAAAACACCTCTCGAACTCCTCGCTACGGATGCGGAAAACGCAGAAAATTGAACCCAATCCGAATTTTTTTATGACGGACGTTAAAAAATCAATACGAGCGCATTTTATGTCAATCACGCTAACACACCGCCTCCGAAACTGTGTCCGTCATAAAAAATTCGGATCAGCTTCGTTTTTCTGCGTTTTTCGCAGTTTGAACACACACACACACACACTCTCTCTCTCTCTCTCACACACACACACCTGTCTCTCTCTCACACACACACACACTCTCTCCCTCACACACACACACACACACACACACCTGTCTCTCTCTCACTCTCACACACACACACACACACACCTCTGTCTCTCTCTCTCTCTCTCACAATCACACACACAAACACAGATCCACACTCTTTCTCTTTCACACACACACCTGTCTCTCTCTCTCTCTCTCACACACGCACATACACACACACATCTGTCTCTCTCTCACACACACATATACACACTCTTTCTCTTTCACACACACACCTGTCTCTCTCTCTCACACACGCACATACACACACACATCTGTCTCTCTCTCTCTCACACACACATACTCACACATATACCCACTCTTTCTCTTTCACACACACACCTGTCTCTCTCTCACACACACACATACACACACACTCTCTCTCTCTCTCTCCCACACACACACAGACACACACTCTCTCTCTCTCTCACACACACACACATCTGTCTCTCTCTCTCTCTCTCTCTCTCTCTCTCTCTCTCTCTCATACACACACACATCTGTCTCTCTCTCTCACACACACACACTCACACATATACACACTCTTTCTCTTTCACACACACACCTGTCTCTCTCTCACACACACACATCTGTCTCTCTCTCTCTCTCTCTCACATGCGCACACACACACACTCTCTCTCTCTCTCTCTCTCTCTCTCTCACACACACACACAGAGACACTCTCTCACACACACACACACACACGCGAGCGATGCTCGCCTCTGCCGGCTATATGAGGACATGAATGCATGACGTTCATCTCCAGAGCCGCTGTGAGAGTCACTTCACGAGCATTTTACAGTTTCATTTGAGAAAAACTATCGTCATATTCATAAACACACAGAAACACAAAGGTCTTCACAGCAACCCGTTCGGCTGTAATAAAAGTTCGCTTTAACTTGACAAGTATATTACAGTTCTACACAATTTAAATTTGTCTTAATGTAATAATAATACTAACAATAATAATATTAAATTACTGTAAAAAAAAATGTCTTCCATGTTTTAATTTTAACAGTATAAAGCTCAGTTGTGCAGCATGTTGTTTGACATAAAAAGTTTGTTTAATTTCATACAATAAAAAGATAAATTGAATTAATGTTTTAGGTCTTAAACACAGAGTTTGTGGAAAACAAAATATATTAAAATGGTTGTTTTTATGAATTCAATTAATTAAGTAGCTAGTAGCCTATAAATACTTTATACTGTAAATATTACAGTATTCAAGCATCACACATGGCAGACAGCGCCCAATGCAGCTCTGGCATAATGTCAATAACACTTCTATAAATGAGTTACAGTTTCTTTACAGTTATTGAGGCAAACGTGCCTAAAGTACCGGAGAAAGGAACCGGCACTGGAACTGGTACCGGTTACAATGTGAACGCAACCCTAGGAGTGATGTGGAGACGAGCACAAATGAGGATATGTATGATGATGATGCGCACCTGCTTCCCACTCTCATACTCGGAAAAGTCCTCAGGGAAACTAATCGACTCCTGCAGGACAAACGGGAAAGAGCGAGTGATTATGAGACATATGAAGCAATTCTACGGGAAATTACAGTGTCATTACATGGCAAATGTGTACAAAAGTCGTTTATTTGATCAAAAAACAGTAAAATAGTGAAATATTACTCCAGTGTAAATCATCTGTTTTCTACGTGAATATACAGTAAAGTGTAATTTATTCCTGTGATCAAAGCTGAATTTATCATCATTACTCCAGTCTTCAGTGTCACATGATCCTTCAGAAATCACTCTAATATGATGATCTGATGCTCGAGACACATTTATGATTATTATCAGTGTTGAAAACAGTTCATATTTTTGTGGAAACTGATACATTTTAATCTTCAGGATTGATGAATATTTGATGAATATAAAGTTAAAAAGAACAGCATTTATTTGAAATAGAATCTTTTGTAACATCATAAATGTCTTTACTGTCACTTTTGATACATGGATAAATATAAAAATACTACTTTATTTTATTTTTTTAATCTTTCCACAAAAATATGAAGCAGCACAACTGTTTTCAACAATAAAAATAATCAGGATCATGTGACACTGAAGACTGGAGTAATGATGCTGAAAATTCAGCTTTGATCACAGGAATAAATTACACTTTACTGTATATTCACACAGAAAACAGATAATTTACATTAGAATAATATTTCATAACTTTTACTGTATTTTTGATCAAATAAATGCAGCCTTGATGAGCAGAAGAGACTTCTTTTAAAAACATTTAACATTTCTACAGCGTCATTAAAGAATAAAACTCAAAAAATGTTCAATAAAAAGTCACTGAAAAAAATGAAACCTATATCTATATCTCACAAACTAAAACACTGAGATCAGAGTCTGAGAGTTTGCCGAGACTCACTTTCCTGAGTTGGCTGAGCACAAATATGCGTTCTGACGCGGTGGTCATGGGTCTGTAGGACATCTCGAACAAGATGATGCCCAGGCTGAACAGATCCACTTTCTGCACACACACACACACACACACTGTCAGCAATGAAACACGTCTGAATATGAAATATTAATGGAGTAAGACATGCAGTTCTTCAATACCTGGTTGTACGTGGCTTTAGTGTTTCCCTGGACCTCCGGACCGACGTAAAGAGCCGTGCCGATCATTCCAGTCATGTTATCTGGGAAACAGCAACACTACAGTTATTAAAGAGTTAAAATTAGAGTTCAATTTAGAGCAATATTTCACCATATACACTGAATATGAATTTTTTACCAAGTCGACAAACTTGTGCTTTAAAAAACTTTACCGCTGAAAAATGTGTCAAATAATGTGTTTTTTCTTAATAAAGGGGGCACTTACAAGCTAAATTATTTAATTTATTAGAATATAAAAACTACACTTGGTTTTTTAATATTTCTGCTTTAAACTGGATGCATGTATGCATGCATATTTTTATGGACTCCTATTTTATTGTTAAATTAAATGTTAGTAATCAAAAAGCACCTCTAATAAACTGAAATCATGAAACGTTGTAACAAATTTTTTTTAAACAATTTAACAAACACATTTATTTAAAGTTTAACAAAAAACACTTTTATGGCCCTATACAATCTGTTATTATTATAATTATTTATTTTTTCAAATCATTTTTTTCCTGTTTTAATTTTTGTGGATTCCGGTTTTTTTTCTGACTTTTTTTTTACTGTTAAAATAAATGTTAGTAATAAAAAATATGTCTCATTAATTGAAATCATGAAACTCGTACAGTTATCAGCAATTTATTAAGAGCTTAAATTCCTATTTATTTTCCCCAGATTCCGTGTTTTGCAAATTAAATTTTTCTGGATTAAATTTGAATGGTTTAATTACATTTTAATAATCAATATGCATGTCTAATCAATTGAATTAACAAAATTTAACAAACTTAATTTATCAATTTGTTTTAAAATTAGGCCCTATATGTTGCCCGCGTCTCCTCTTCCTGATTTAATACAGATTTAATATAAATAAATAAATATGTATATATATATATATATATATATATATATATAAAACGCAAGAGTTTTGGCTGAATTAAACGGTAGATATAGTTTAATGTTCAACTAAAATACCAATAATAACCAAAGAATTTTTAACAAGCCTGAAATACACTGGGACTCTTATTTTGAAATGTCTATGACTTTTGCTCCTAAATACATTTGACAGTTCGTACACATCTATTACATCTATAACACTTATTATGTGTTTGATGAACAATTCCTACTTCTGTCACTAAAATGATTGCATTATGTGCATTTTGGAGAAGGCATGGTAACACTTTACTTGAAGGGGTGTGCATAAGACTGACATGACACCTTCATAATCATGACATGACACATGTGAAGGAGGGTTATGCATGTGTATGACAACTGTCATTAAGTGTCATTCGCTCAATTATGACATTTTTAATGCAAATATGACATTGTTTGAGATGTCTTTGTCATGACACCTTGACATTACTAAGACAACACAACCTGTCATAAACATGACATAGCAGATTAATTATCAAACTTAAGAAAGCACTTAGCATTATGGGTTAACATTACATTAAACTGTCATGTGGCTGGTTTTGACATTGGCTGTCATAAGGCCATTATAACTGTCATGAATTTTTTTTCTTGACCTCAACTACAGTGGTACACATTGAATTTGTCTTTAAAATGTTATAGCGGCCTTATGACAGCCAATGTCAAAACCAACCACCTGACAGTTTAATGTAATGTTAACCCATAAAGCTTAGTGGTTTCTTAAGTTTGATAATTAATCTGCTATGTCATGTTTATGACAGGTTGTGTTGTCTTAGTAATGTCAAGTTGTCATGACAAAGACACTGACAGGTTATGATGTATTGGTTTATGTCAAGGTGTCATAACAAAGACATCTTAAACAATGTCATATTTGCATTAAAAATGTCATAATTGAGCGAATGACACTTAATGACAGTTGTCATAAACATGCATAACCCTCCTTCACATTCACGTGGAGAACACATGATCCAGTGGTCCAGTATGTGATGAGGTGTTTTACCTGTTGGATCTTGTTTGGGGACAAACCCTGAGCTGTGTTCCTCCGCCTCCAGTTTACCTGCAGCCTGAAGCACATGACGCACGTCACACCGGACTCAACTCACGTTTGCCAATCAGAAAACATGCAGACTCATGAATAATGCATGATAATATTGAAGATGGACAGTAAGGCATGCATGCATTTGGATCGGAAATGCACTGAACGCCGCAGGAAGCGCATGCAATACCACATTAGCAGGGTGATCCGTGGCCAGGCCGAAGTCTCCGATCTTCACGTGATCCTGAGAGTCCAGGAAGATGTTGACGGGCTTCAGGTCTCGGTGGATCATCCCCTGTGGAGCACACAGCCGCGCAATCACACAATCCAGACAGGAAAAGGGCATTTACTGTATAAACGCAAAGGAATTTGGCCAGTTTTGTATTAATAAATCAAAAGTAGGGCTGTACACTTAATGAAATCACACGATATGAATATAAACTGTACAAAAGACTTTTGTTTACATCTTTAAAAGATTCAATAAATTGTTAATGTTTTATGCCTTCATTTGATTACCACTGTTTTAGATTTTTTAAAAATCTGGATTAAATCATAAAGAAAGAAAAATGAAAAAATAACACAGAATTTCTGAAAGAGGAAAAAAAATTCAAAGGGCCCTATTATTGTAAAAAAAAAAAAAAAAAAAAAAAAATATATATATATATATATATATATATATATATATATATATATAATTTTATTTGTTTTACTTTAAAAATATATATATATATTTATTTTATTTATTTTAATTTTTGTTAACTTTAAGTTGTTAAAGTTTTATGAATTCAATTCAAACTTTTTTCGAGCCCTATGAAATCTATTTTATTTTGTTTTCCGAATTCTTCTAAATTCCTCTTTTTTTTTACATTTACATTTTTTTGGACTCTGATTTAATGGTTACATTAATTGTTAGTAATAAAAAAACTTCTTATTTATTGAAATCAGTAAACTTATACAATTGAACAATTTATAAAAAAAATATATAAATATATTTGTTTATTAAATTTAATTTCACCTTTAAAATAGAAACCAGAAAAAATAAAAAGGAAAAAAATAAAACAAATTTGGGAAAAATAAAAATAAACTTGAGAAAAAATAAAGCGCAATTTCATAGGGCCTTAAAAAAATGTATTCAACTTTAAGAAATTGTTCAATTGTATAAGTTTAATGGTTTCAATTAATTAGACTTTTTTTATTACTAACAATTAATGTAACCATTAAATCAGAGTCCAAAAAAATTTAAATGTAAGAAAAAAGAGGAATTTAGAAGAATTCGGAAAACAAAATAAAATAGATTTCATAGGGCTCGAAAAAAAATTTTGAGTCCCAAAAAAAAAAAAAATGGAAGGGACAAAAACAGAATCCAGAAAAATTACAAATTAAAAACGGAATTTGGAGGGGAAAAAATAGGGCTTGAAAAAATGTTTTTTTTTAAAATAATATTATTTGTAATATTAAAAAAAAATTGTTAATTTGCAACAATAAAAATTCTATGACAAAAATTGTTAGAATCGTATACATTTCAGGATTTCAATTAATTAGAAGTCCTTTTCATTACTAACAGAAAAATGCAAAAAATGCAAAAATAAATAAAAGCTGTTGATGATGTTGACCTGCTCATGGATGTAAGAGAGGCCGTCCAGGATCTCCCTGAAGAGCCTCCAGAGGCGACTGATGTCCTGATACAAGCCCTGATCGATCGTGTCTCGCAGCGTGCTCCTCTCACAGTACTCCATCTGAAGAGGCACAACACCACAGGTGAACACAGGGGTCAGGGGTCAGGGGGTCAGGGGTCACGGGTCACGCACCTGGATGTACAGGTAATGCGCTATCAGGAGGGGTTTCTCCGAGTCCGAGCTCTCCGACGGATCCGCTGCTTTCCGACTGCTGGGATCCTGCGGGAAAAACATGACACACACAATATAATACACTGGTCATGTGATCAACATAATGTGGAATAACTGTATACAAGCATCATGTACAGGAATCCCAATGTTTCTTCTCCGTTACTCAATGAATAAAGATGAAAGCATTACGGGATGACAGACATCTTGATGTATATGAATAAAAATGGACTTGAAAAATTATTTGAACACTTAGAATGAGTCAAAACAACCCAATAATCAAAGCAAGTGCATTTATTGTAAAGAAACACAACGTTTGATTAATTTATTGTGGTCTAAAATAAACTAGTGTTGAAAATGAAGACAGAATGCATTGTTACTTTGTGTTTGTGAAACTACAGATTAATGTTTATAGTTAACCCTTTAAAGCCTACTGTATCATATATTATTAGTAATATTTCAATCATGCTTTTCAAATATGATCATCAGGCTTTTGAGGAAGGTTTATTTTTTCATCTCTCAATCATCATTGTATTGCATTGCATTATGTTTTAAAACGTTTTAAAATGAATTTTACATTTATTGTTATGAAAAATGTGCAAAAATACTATTTTAAATTTGTATATGAAATATATATTTTCAAAAACATGTTTTACTTTAAAAGTGTGAGAAAATCAAAGTCATAAATCTAAACAAGTTGTTTTCTACGGAAGAGGATTAGGACCAAGCAATAATAAAAAAATAAAACCGAGTCATTATAATGCGAAATTAAACTCGTTAAATTTCGAGAGAAAAAAGTCGAAATACAATCTTGAGAATAAACTCATTAAATATCGAGAATAAAGTCGTTGTGTTTCGAGAAAAAACCCGAAATAATCGTGAGAATAAACTCATTCAATTTCGAGAATAAACACAACAACTTTATTCTTGAAATGTAATGAGTTAATTCTCAAGATTGTATTTCGACTTTTTTTCTCTCGAAATTTAAAGATTTTTTTCTCGAAACACAATGACTTTATTCTCGATATTTAATGAGTTTATTCTCAAGATTGTATTTCGACTTTTTTTTCTCTAAATTTAACGAGTTTTTTCTCGAAACACAACGACTTTATTCTCGATATTTAATGAGTTTATTCTCAAGATTGTATTTCGATTTTTTCTCGAAATTTAACGATTTTTTTCTCGAAACACGACTTTATTCTCAAGATTGTATTTCGATTTTTTCTCTCGAAATTTAACGAGTTTTTTTCTCTAAACACAACGACTTTATTCTCGAAATTTAATGAGTTTATTCTCAAGATTGTATTTCGACTTTTTTCTCTCGAAATTTAACGAGTTTTTTTCGAAATACAACGACTTTATTCTCGATATTTAATGAATTTATTCTCAAGATTGTATTTCGACTTTTTTCTCTCGAAATTTAACGAGTTTTTTTTCGAAATACAACGACTTTATTCTCGATATTCAATGAATTTATTCTCAAGATTGTATTTCGACTTTTTTTTCGCGAAATTTAACTAATTTAATTTCGCATTATAATGACGAGATGGTTTTATTTTTTTTATTATTGCTTGGCCCTAATCCTCTTCCGTAGTTTTCAAAATGTGAGCCTGATATTTAAAAAAATGAGCGTTCAGTGAGTGTGTTCGGCTGCAGTACCGAACGCTTCCACTAGAGGAAACTCTCCATTCATTTCCAATGCGTCATTTCTGACCGCGAGGAGCACAAGTGGGACTATTCTTACACGACCATTTAACTTGTTCAAATCATGTCCATGATTATTTTTTTGTGTGTTCACACAGCAAGTGCCAAAACCTTCACCAAGTTTCGTGACATTACAATGAAGTAAACATTTTCTTTTAAAAATCAGTCAAAAAACCTCATTAGCATTGTCAAAGATGGATTTTTGCTCAGTTTTTTCCTCCATATTCTCACTATATCAGACTATATGAGCCATAAAAGTCTGATGTATCAAACATTTCTGACTATTAGTTCATATGTCAGGCGTTACAGGGTTAAAGGATTAGTTCACTTTAAAAAAAAACTTTTGCTGATAATTTACTCACCCCCATGTCAACCAAGATGTCCATGTCTTTCTTTCTTCAGTCGAAAAGAAATTAAGGTTTTTGATGAAAACATTCCAGGATTTTTCTCCATATAATGCACTTTGCTGGGCACCAAACGGTTCAAGGTCCAAAAGACAGTTTCAGTGCAAACTGTTCAAAGGGCTTTAAACGACACCAGATGATGAATAAGGGTCTTATCAAGCGAAACGATCGCTCATTTAAAAAATAAATAACAAACTTTAAGTTTTATAAGCTCAAATGCTCGCCTTGCTCTGTTCTGTGTGACTCTCCTGTTCGAACTCGTTCATCAAAATGAACTAATCTTTTTCCGAGTCAATTCGTTCATTTCGTTCGTTAAATGAACCAAATGACTCGAAAAAAAGATTTGTTCATTTTGATGAACGAGTTCGAACAGGAGAGTCACAAACGTGCATCACAGAACAGAGCAAGGCGAGCATTTGACATTATTAAACTTAAACTTTGTTATTTATTTTTTAAATGAGCGATCGTTTCGCTTGATAAGACCCTTATTCATCATCTGGTGTCGTTTAAAGCCCTTTGAACAGTTTGCACTGAAACTGTCTTTTGGACCTTGAACCGTTTGGTGCCCAGCAAAGTGCATTATATGGAGAAAAATCCTGAAATGTTTTCATCAAAAACCTTAATTTCTTTTCGACTGAAGAAAGAAAGACATGGACATCTTGGATGACATGGGGGTAAGTAAATTATCAGCAAAAGTTTTTTTAAAAGTGAACTAATCCTTTAAGGATCCACAACAGAACCGGAAGACAATACAATACAATGCTGAATAAAGTCCTAGTGTTTGTTATTTTTGGACCAAAATGTATTTTCGATGCTTCAACACACTCTAACTAACCCACTGATGTCACATGGACTACTTTGATGATGTCTTTATCTCCTTTCTGGACAAGGACAGTATACCGTACACACATTTACAATGGAGGGACAGAAAGCTCTCGGACTAAATCTAAAATATCTTAAACTGTGTCCTGAAGATGAATGGAGGTCTGACGGGCTTGGAACGACATGAGGGATTAATGACATCATTTTCATTTTTGGGTGAACTAACCCTTTAATGTGTCGAACTGCATTACTCAGGGAGATTGATGACTGACCTGTAGGAAACTGTCTCTGCTGACGTCAGCGTTGTCAAAGATGACGTCGCTCTCAGAGTCGCTGTCGGGAGGGCTGTGTGTCGAGACAGAGCCGGGTCAGAAACACACACACTCACTGTTAGCAGAGGTGTGACGAGACGCGATTATTGCACAATATTTTATAGAAATCCTCCATGACAAAATTCATGACTGGAAAAATAGTCTGCAGGTGCATTGTGAAATTTTTTAACTAATAATCTTGTCATTTAGTAAAAAATAGTTCTACTTTATGAGTACGAATTATCAAAAATACAACAATATACAAGCACTGTAAAAGGTTTCGCCACAAACTCAACTGACAACATGAATTATGAGCGTCCAGAACTTCTGATTGTGACCTCCTTTACACAAATTGTACATAGAAATAAAATCTTTAAAAAATTATAAAAAATAATAAGAAACGTTTTTTTTAGTCTCATTAAAGTAAGATTTTTGTAATAAAATATCCAAAACCACTTGCACAGAGTGATATATTTCCTGCAGCTGTGTACTTACAATATCCCAAATGTTCCCAAAGATTTTTAATTTCAGAGAAATTCCCATTTTAAATAATGACCCGTCCATGTTCACGCGTCGCCTGTCACTGACGTGATATCCGCGTTTCCCTGGGGCCGGTTTCACAGAGCTATTTTAGATCGCTCTATAGTGTTAGACAAGTCTCAATTTTGCTCATAGACTAGTCTAATGCAAGTTAGACTGTTTCACAAAAATAAAGACTGACTTAATTTAGACCAAAAAAATTAGACGCCTAATGCCGAGTTCAGACTGCACGATTTTCAAAATAATCGGGTCACTGTTGTTTTCACACTGCATGACTATCTGGGGTAACGTTCAGTTGCTGCTGTGTTCACACTGCACGATGGATCGGCGACAGGAGGTTTCACACTGCATGACTTTACAAAAGAAAGAATCGCTGACAACTTCTGCCTGGTCCGCAAACTACGTTTCACAACCAAACAAACGCGAGAAGTGATACGGAAATAACGGAAGATCACGCGTGCGACACTGAATTTGTTATTAAAAATGATAACCTACAAAAAGATTTGGCATCTTGTACCATGTTTTTGTATCTTTTCTGTACGTCTTTAACGCTCCGCTCAACGGTCGGATTAACTGTCGTCGCAATCTTTGTCCAAATTAAACATTTCTTCTTGTTACTAGCCTGGGAAAACCCAGACAACTTCCGGCAAATTTAGATTTGCTCTGAAAGTTAGTCTGGCAAAGAGCTCATTCAAGCCCATTTCCAATCCGTCGAAATCGAGGCACCAATCAGAAGCGTTGGGGCGGGTTTACACAATGACGACAGCGCTGGGATTTTGAAGCAGATTTTGTAGCCTACATTACAAAGATGGATGCCGCCGTCGAACATCACTCGTTCCAATCAGCTATCGCGTCTGTTTTAAGCCATTTGAACGTTTCCTTTTAGTTAAAAACCGAGCAAAGAACAACACTCGGAGATGTGTCTCCGCCGCTCCGCATACGTCATCTCCTTCATCGCTCTGATTGGTTTAGGTCTATCCGCGACGTCCGTTGGTGACGCCCCTCTGGAAATGATTTGTCTATGACGCTTTGCCAGACCATAACTCAGTTACAACTGAGAATCTTGTTACTACATTCTCTGCTAAATTTCCCCAGTAAAATGTCTGCATACTCCTCCAACACACCGAATATATCTCCCGCTGGGGTAAACTGCACTGAGCGGTTGAATGCGCTTACTCGATCCGCCATGTCTTTTGTTTTAAAAAGTGTCTTATTTTACCCAGAATGCATTGCAGTGTAGTCCTACTTAAGATAGTCAGAGTCTTCAGTGCTTTGTGCAACGGCCTGATTTAGATGTCTATCTGAAGTCTGACTATCTACTCTATCTAAGCCGTAGTCAAAGTCTATCTTTGTGAAACCGGCCCCAGGTGTCCGCACTCGAAATCTAGAAATCTCGTCACACCCCTGACTATGAGTGCACAACACATGATGATTGGACAGCAGGAATCTCACAGGAATGAGAGGCAGAACACGTCCTCTTCTTCATCGTCGTCGTCGTCATCATCGTCGTCTTCCTCGCCGTCGGCCGCGCTGCACTTAGTGCTGGTCGATCTCTCTAGCGACGTGCTCCACTCCACAGAGCTCGCGAGAGCCGGCGGCGGCGCCTCGTCCTCGATGTTGTCCGTCAGCCCCAGCTCGTTGCGGCGGGATCGGGCCGCGGGCGGAGAGCGTCTCTCCGGGCTGGTGATCGCCTCGGAGTCGTCGCTGCTCAGCGCTCCGGTCCACGCCGTCTCGTGCCGCTCGATCCACGCGTTATAGTAGCGCACGATGTTCTCGTGGTTGAGCCGCGACAGCAGCGTCACCTCACCCTTGATCCGCCGGAACTGCCTGCTAGCCGGGTTCACCTGGATCCGCTTCACCGCGTAATAACAGCCGTCCAGCTTATTCTGGACCTGAGCGGGGGAACACGGCGAGGACAGAGAAATACCAGCATTTAGAAACAGGAACTTTAAGGTCTCACAGGTTTCCGACTAAATAAAACATTCGAAAGTAAAGAAATCGAGATATGAATATTAGCATTGCCATTTTAGTATTCAGCTGTTATAGTATTAATTCTACTTTTTTTATTGTGCTGTACTATATATATAATTTTATAGAAATAGAGATACAGGTGAAACTCGAAAAATTAGAATATCAGCCTTTTTTAGCCTTTATTTGTTATAATTGTGATGATTATGGCTTACAGATATGAACATTTTTTCACAATATTCAAATTTTTTATTTGAGGTTTTCATAGATGCAAGCCATAATCATCACAAATATAACAAATAAAGGCTTGAAATATCTCACTTTGCATGTAATGAGTCTATATAAAATATTAGTTGCACCGTTAAGTTGAATTACTGAAATAAATGAACTTTTGCAGGATATTCTAATTTTTCCAGTTTCACCTGTATTTAAAGTGATGTATATAATATATTTGTAGTAAATCTTATAGTAAAAAAAGAGAAAATTTATAAAAATTATACATGCATATACAAATATCATATATATGATATTTGTATATGCATGTATAATTTTTATAAATATTCTCTTTTTTTACTATAAGATTTTTTTACTATAATATTATTATACATTTATTTTTATACATGCATATACAAATATTATAATATATATATATATATATATATATATATATATATATATATATACACACTCACCTAAAGGATTATTAGGAACACCTGTTCAGTTTCTCATTAATGTAATTATCTAATCATCCAATCACATGGCAGTTGCTTCAATGCATTTAGGGGTGTGGTCCTGGTCAAGACAATCTCCTGAACTCCATACTGAATGTCAGAATGGGAAAGAAAGGTGATTTAAGCAATTTTGAGCGTGGCATGGTTGTTGGTGCCAGACGGGCCGGTCTGAGTATTTCACAATCTACTCAGTTACTGGGATTTTCACGCACAACCATTTCTAGGGTTTACAAAGAATGGTGTGAAAAGGGAAAAACATCCAGTATGCGGCAGTCCTGTGGGCGAAAATGCCTTGTTGATGCTAGAGGTCAGAGGAGAATGGGCCGACTGATTCAAGCTGATAGAAGAGCAACTTTGACTGAAATAACCACTCGTTACAACCGAGGTATGCAGCAAAGCATTTGTGAAGCCACAACACACACAACCTTGAGGCGGATGGGCTACAACAGCAGAAGACCCCACCGGGTACCACTCATCTCCACTACAAATAGGAAAAAGAGGCTACAATTTGCAAGAGCTCACCAAAATTGGACAGTTGAAGACTGGAGAAATGTTGCCTGGTCTGATGAGTCTCGATTTCTGTTGAGACATTCAGATGGTAGAGTCAGAATTTGGCGTAAACAGAATGAGAACATGGATCCATCATGCCTTGTTACCACTGTGCAGGCTGGTGGTGGTGGTGTAATGGTGTGGGGGATGTTTTCTTGGCACACTTTAGGCCCCTTAGTGCCAATTGGGCATCGTTTAAATGCTACGGCCAACCTGAGCATTGTTTCTGACCATGTCCATCCCTTTATGGCCTCCATGTACCCATCCTCTGATGGCTTCTTCCAGCAGGATAATGCACCATGTCACAAAGCTCGAATCATTTCAAATTGGTTTCTTGAACATGACAATGAGTTCACTGTACTAAAATGGCCCCCACAGTCACCAGATCTCAACCCAATAGAGCATCTTTGGGATGTGGTGGAACGGGAGCTTCGTGCCCTGGATGTGCATCCCACAAATCTCCATCAACTGCAAGATGCTATCCTATCAATATGGGCCAACATTTCTAAAGAATGCTTTCAGCACCTTGTTGAATCAATGCCACGTAGAATTAAGGCAGTTCTGAAGGCGAAAGGGGGTCAAACACAGTATTAGTATGGTGTTCCTAATAATCCTTTAGGTGAGTATATATGATATTTGTATCTGCATGTATAATTTTTATAAATATTTTCTTTTACTATAATATTTTTTACTATAATATTATAAAAAAAAATTTATACATGCATAAACAAATATGTATAAAAATAAAAATATATGATATTTGTATATGCATCTATAATTTTTATAAATATTCTTTTTTTTACTATAATATTTTTTTACTATAATATTATAATATATTTTATTTTTATTTTTATACATGCATATGCATGTATAAAAATAAAAAATAAAAATATTTCTTAAGTTATTATTATTATATTTTAAAGATTTATAATATCGCAATTCAAAATTATTTTTACTTTCTATGCAGACGTACACGACTAAAATAATCACGCTGATCAATCTGAAAGATTAATTCTTTCCAAACTGAGCTATTCAAATCATCATCTGGTAAAGTAAAAATGTCTGTAGTTTTTCATTTCACAATATATATATTGCAGAAAAAAATATATTACTCTATAAACACACGGCATGCCTCTCTATAAACACACGGCATGCCTGACCTTGATTACGGCCCCGAACGCTCCCTTGCCCAGCATCTGCAGCTCGGAGAACTCATTGTAGTATCTGGAGAACTGCTTCTGCTCCTCCGTACTGAAGGGGGCGCTGAGGAGGAGACTGCGCGGGACCACCGTGGACGCGAAGTCAACGCCTGTGTCTGAGGGACCAACACACGGACATTACAGACACGTGTTGAGGAGAGAAAACTTTTTTTTTTCTTTTTTTTTGGTCCAGAAAGCTTATTTTATTTCATTTTGATAATATTTTTAATGCAAATTTTTTGGGGGGAGATTTTTATTTTTTATTTTATTTACCTTTAAATGACTAGATTTGATCAATAAATAATAAATAAATAGTCATTTAAGCACATTCCTCACATTCTTTCAACTTAAATTCAAAATAATTTCATGCATAACTCTTTTAATTCAGCTCTAAATATCTTACATTGGGAGTCTTTGCCGACCTCTTGTGGAATATAATAATAACACATGATGATATTTCCTGACTCTAGATGGGCTTATAGCTCTATATGGAGCAGAAGAGCTGTTCCGCTGGGTCCTAAAGCCAGTTTATCTTCAGTGTGCATTCACATACACATGTAGACATTATAAAATAATTTTTTGGTAAAGTTTTAGCATTTTTAGTTTGAATTTTGAGCATTTTTATGTTTTTCTATGTGAACTGAAGCATTCCTCGCATTCCATTCATTCCTAAAGGGGTCAAATTGAGGGAAGAATTTGTTACTTTTTAAAATTTCAAACACAAAACTCCTCGAATCCATTATGTGTGTGTGTGTGTGTGTGTGTGTGTGTGTGTGTGTGTGTGTGTGTGTGTGTGTGTGTGTGTGTGTGTGTGTGTGTGTGTGTGTGTCTTGTGGTTCAAATGCGACAAAAGTCCTAAGGTCTTGGACCCCTCTGATGAACACTCAATTAGTCTTTTTTAAAGGAGTTTGGAGTTTAACAAAAGGATTGAGTTAAAGGTGTAAAATGTGTGTGTGTGTGTGTGTGTGTGCGCTTCACCCTCTGGACTGGACTCGTGACACGGCAACACACTCCTGGGTGACGGAGGTCTCAGGAACGGATGATCCAGAAGCTGGTGAGCGTGCCAGCGATCAGCGTCATTAAGACACACACACCTACAAATATACATAAATATGTAAGCAAACGAATTATCTATAAGGTTTTACTGCACAAACATATTCATAAAGCAGTCTAGAGCGTGGGGATATGGCCGCATTCATTTACACGCATGATCCGCCTGTGTGTTCAGCGGCTCAGTTCACTGTAACGTCTTTATTTAACGTTATTAATATCATTATTATTATTATATAGCCAGCCATATTGATAAACAGTATATAATCACACATTTCTGACCCTACAAACAAGCACAGCAAACCTGGATATTTCTTTTTAAATCGTGCAGCTCTACTAAATGTCAAAAAAAATCTGAAAAATGTAAAATTAAAATTTTAAAACAATTTAAAAACAAAAATTTTAAAAACTTACAAAAAAATGTATACTAGTATTAAAAAAAACTCTGAAAACCGTGAAAATGCAAACATGTTAAATTATTGAAATATTAACTTCAGGAGGAGTTGTAATGTAAAACAATAATAATTACTAATATTACTATTATTATTTTATAGCTATATTGATATATAAATCACACATTTCTGGCCCTACAAACAAGCACAACAAACCTGGATATTTTTTAAATCGCAAAAATACAAAACCAAAATAACTAAATTACTTAAAATTATTTAATTATCAACTAATTTAAGTAAAATAAAAACCTGTGAATTATTGAAATATTAACTTCAGGAGGACTAGCTTAAGTGAATCTTGCTGGTCAGTCGACGCGGTCACACACACACACACACACACACACACACACACACACACCTGTTGGTCAGTCGACACCGTCACACACACACACACACCTGTTGGTCAGTCGACACCGTCACACACACACACACACACACCTGTTGGTCAGTCGGCACCGTCACACACACACACACACACACCTGTTGATCAGTCGGCACCGTCACACACACACACACACACACCTGTTGGTCAGTCGGCACCGTCACACACACACACACACACACCTGTTGGTCAGTCGGCACCGTCACACACACACACACACACACCTGTTGAGGAAGTCGTGCAGGTCCGCGGGCAGCGTCTCCGGCACCGTGACGGGATACTCCTCGACCTCGCGACCCTGCGCGAGCGCTAGCATTAGCAGCCCGAAACCCCACACGTCTCCTTTCTTCCCGGCGCGCGTGGGCACCGCCTCGTCACAGAAGCGCACGCGCCCCTGCTGGAAGACGTCGGCGTCACACACGTCGGCGAGGCGTTTGGCCAGACTGTAGTCGGCGAGCCGGACGTCCCCGTGAGCGTCCAGCAGAACACAGGACGGGTTCAGGTGCTTGTGGACCACCGAGTTGCTGTGCAGATACTCGAGCGCAGCCGCTAGCTGGAGCGCGTGCCGCCGGAGCTGATCCACCGGCACCGGAGAGCCACTCGAGAGCTTCTGGGCCAGACTCGACCCGGGAACGTGTTCGGCTAGCAGGTCCACTACCAGGCCGTCGTCGCGCTCGCTGAAGCTCAGCGCCTGATAGTGCACCAGATTCGGGTGCTTGAGCTTCAGCAGCGAGTTCAGCTCGCTCTCGGCGCCGTGGATCTGGAGCAGAAGAGAGTGTGTTTATCGTGACCTTAAAAACCTCTGATCTAAAGGCTTCTAGTTAAAGGAGTAGTTCACTTTAAAATGAAAATTAGCCCATGATTTACTCTCCCTCAAGCCATCCTAGGTGTGTATGACTTTCTACTTTCTTCTTTCAGACTAATATAATCAGAGTTATATTAATAAATGTCCTGGCTCTTCCAAGCTTTATAATGGCAGTGAATGGCTGTTTCTGTTTTGAAGCTGCACAGATGCACTTTTATCATGGATAGATGCACTTTTATCATGGATAGATGCACTTTTATGATGGATAGATGCACTTTTATGATGGATAGATGCACTTTTATGATGGACAGATGCACTTTTATCATGGATAGATGCACTTTTATGATGGATAGATGCACTTTTATGATGGACAGATGCACTTTTATGATGGACAGATGCACTTTTATGATGGACAGATGCACTTTTATGATGGACAGATGCACTTTTATGATGGATAGATGCACTTTTATCATGGATAGATGCACTTTTATGATGGACAGATGCACTTTTATGATGGATAGATGCGCTTTTATCATGGATAGATGCACTTTTATCATGGATAGATGCACTTTTATGATGGACAGATGCACTTTTACGATGGACAGATGCACTTTTATGATGGACAGATGCACTTTTATGATGGATAGATGCACTTTTATCATGGATAGATGCACTTTTATGATGGACAGATGCACTTTTATTATGGATAGATGCACTTTTATGATGGACAGATGCACTTTTATGATGGACAGATGCACTTTTATCATGGATAGATGCACTTTTATCATGGATAGATGCACTTTTATGATGGACAGATGCACTTTTATCATGGATAGATGCACTTTTATCATGGATAGATGCACTTTTATGATGGATAGATGCACTTTTATGATGGATAGATGCACTTTTATGATGGATAGATGCACTTTTATGATGGACAGATGCACTTTTATGATGGACAGATGCACTTTTATGATGGACAGATGCACTTTTATGATGGATAGATGCACTTTTATCATGGATAGATGCACTTTTATCATGGACAGATGCACTTTTATCATGGATAGATGCACTTTTATCATGGATAGATGCACTTTTATGATGGACAGATGCACTTTTATCATGGATAGATGCACTTTTATGATGGACAGATGCACTTTTATGATGGATAGATGCACTTTTATGATGGATAGATGCACTTTTATGATGGACAGATGCACTTTTATGATGGACAGATGCACTTTTATCATGGACAGATGCACTTTTATCATGGATAGATGCACTTTTATCATGGACAGATGCACTTTTATGATGGACAGATGCACTTTTATGATGGACAGATGCACTTTTATGATGGACAGATGCACTTTTATGATGGACAGATGCACTTTTATCATGGATAGATGCACTTTTATCATGGACAGATGCACTTTTATGATGGACAGATGCACTTTTATGATGGACAGATGCACTTTTATGATGGATAGATGCACTTTTATGATGGACAGATGCACTTTTATGATGGACAGATGCACTTTTATGATGGATAGATGCACTTTTACGATGGACAGATGCACTTTTATGATGGACAGATGCACTTTTATGATGGATAGATGCACTTTTATGATGGATAGATGCACTTTTACGATGGACAGATGCACTTTTATGATGGACAGATGCACTTTTATGATGGATAGATGCACTTTTATGATGGACAGATGCACTTTATGATGGATAGATGCACTTTTATGATGGATAGATGCACTTTTATGATGGATAGATGCACTTTTATGATGGATAGATGCACTTTTATGATGGACAGATGCACTTTTATGATGGATAGATGCACTTTTATGATGGACAGATGCACTTTTATGATGGATAGATGCACTTTTATCATGGATAGATGCACTTTTACGATGGATAGATGCACTTTTACGATGGACAGATGCACTTTTATGATGGACAGATGCACTTTTATGATGGATAGATGCACTTTTATGATGGACAGATGCACTTTTATGATGGATAGATGCACTTTTACGATGGATAGATGCACTTTTACGATGGACAGATGCACTTTTATGATGGACAGATGCACTTTTATGATGGATAGATGCACTTTTATGATGGATAGATGCACTTTTATGATGGATAGATGCACTTTTATGATGGATAGATGCACTTTTATCATGGATAGATGCACTTTTACGATGGACAGATGCACTTTTATGATGGACAGATGCACTTTTATGATGGATAGATGCACTTTTATGATGGACAGATGCACTTTTATGATGGATAGATGCACTTTTATGATGGATAGATGCACTTTTATGATGGATAGATGCACTTTTATGATGGATAGATGCACTTTTATGATGGACAGATGCACTTTTATGATGGATAGATGCACTTTTATGATGGATAGATGCACTTTTATGATGGATAGATGCACTTTTATGATGGATAGATGCACTTTTATGATGGACAGATGCACTTTTATGATGGATAGATGCACTTTTATGATGGATAGATGCACTTTTATGATGGATAGATGCACTTTTATGATGGACAGATGCACTTTATGATGGATAGATGAGCTTTTATCATGAATAGATGCACTTTTTTGAGCTTTAATCTGATGGTTGCAATTTACTGACACTAATTCACTAATTTTCATTTTAAAGTGAACTAAACTGCAGTGAACCAAAGACAGTCTCAAAAACACGGTTTGAAATCGCTGGTGTTTCTGACGTCACAAACGACCTTGTAACCAATCAGATCAACGTGTGATCGTCAACCAGTGGATCTCTGAGCTGAGTGAGTGAGTGGAGGCAGGGCTCATTTGCATATTCCGCACATACTAAATGAGACAAAAGTGTCGAGTTACATTTAGGATGTTTTGGGTTTTTTTTAAGAAAAAAACGTTTAAATATGTAATTTTGGTGATCAAAGATGAGTTTTAACGGATACAATTATTGACAACGGTGGGACATTAAATTTAAAAGCATGAAATTAGACAGATAACTTGTGCAAACATATGAATTTCTTTATAAAACTAAAATATTATATCAGATAGTGACTCTTGACTGGTAGTGTTCATTCGTTCATTCATTTATTCAAAATAAAAGTCCAATAGTTTAATGATTGAAAATAAGGATATTAAGGCAGTCATAAATATTATGGTAATTTTGTAAATGTAATTGTAATGTAAAATAATAATTATTTTTCTTAAATACACAATTTTTTAATTTGCCAGAAAAGTAATATTTATTATTTAGTTTTTATTTATTCACTATTATCATTATTGTATATGTGTGATATATAATCACAAATTAAAATGTAAATGCATGAGACATTAAATTGTGCCAACATACAAATTTCATTAATAAAACCAACATTTTACATCAGATAGTGACCAAATGCGAACTTTCCGTGAGATTTGTGTGTGTTTTGTACCTGTTTCTTGCACTTGTCTATCTTCTCCCGCTCCTGGCTGGTGAAGAGCTTCCCGACGGAGCTCCAGCGCAGGGTCCACTCGTACACGACGGAGAAGTCTCCAGTGCTGGAGTTAAAGGCGTAATACACACTCCGCCGCAGCCGCTCACTCTCGCCTGAGACAGAGAGAGCCGACACACACACACACACACCTCATCCCAGTCCTGAGTCGCACTCGAGATTACCATCAGCATATAATAATTGTACTTAATTCTGATTTAAATGTAATTAATAATCGGTATATTTTACATGTAATAATGTTGCATTAACAATATTTCTACTTAATAATTCTAAATAAAATGTAATTAAAAATCAATTTATTTTATATATAATAATGTTTTGTTGATAATAATTCTACTTAATAATTATAAATTAAATCCTATTAATTATTAATTTATTTTACATTTAATAATATTTTAAAAATTGGATTTAATAATTGTAAATTAAATGTATTTTAATTATCAGAATTTTACATATAATAATGTTTTATTAACACTAATTCTACTTAATTCTAAATAAAATGTAATTAATCAATTTATTTTATATAATTATGTTATATTGATAATAATTCTACTTAATAATTCTAAATTAAATCCAATTAATAATTGATTTATTTTACATATAATAATGTTTTAATAATTGGATTTAATAATTGTAAATTAAACTTATTTTAATTAATAATCAGTATATTATTTATATATATATTATTATATATAAAATAAAAATAAAATTATTAATACCATTTAATTTAGAATTAAGTAGAATTATTATCAATAAAACGTTATTATATATAAAATAAAATAAATAATTCTACTTAATAATTCTAAATTAAATGGTTTTAATAATTTTATTTTACATGTAATAATGTTTTATTAATGATAACAATTAATGTAATACTAAATTAAATGTAATTAATAATCTATATATGATTTTACTTATAATGATTTACTAGCTGTCCTTAATTCTGATTTAAGTGTAAGTGATGATTCTGATTTCCCAGCATGCTCACCGATGCACTTCCCCCGGTGAACTCTGACCTCTCCGAGGACACTGTTGCTGAAGTGGAGCACTTCCTGCTGTCGCTGGCTCTCCTCACCGCACGTGTCTCGCCTGAGGAAGAGGAGGGAGGAGGAGGAGGAAGAGGAGGAGGAGGAGGAGGAAGAGGAGGAGGAGGAAGAGGAGGAGGAAGAGGAGGAGGAGGAAGAAGAGGAGGAAGAGGAGGAAGAAGAGGAGGAGGAAGAGGAGGAGGAGGAGGAGGAAGAGGAGGAGGAGGAAGAGGAGGAGGAAGAGGAGGAGGAGGAGGAAGAGGAGGAGGAGGAAGAAGAGGAGGAAGAGGAGGAGGAGGAAGAAGAGGAGGAGGAGGAAGAGGAGGAGGAAGAGGAGGAGGAGGAAGAGGAGGAGGAGGATATATCCCGCCCCCCAGTAATTCAATTCACATTTATTTGTATAGCATTTTTCACAATACATATCATTTCAAAGCAGCTTTACAGAAAATGTGTGTCTAAATGACAGTTTAGAGTGATGTCTGTTATCAGAGGAGGCTGTGTCTGTGTGTAATGCATTTCTATTAGTTCTCATGCATTATGTTAAGGCAGAAACAGTGAGCTCATTGAAGTAAAGAATATACTAACATGTTGTTAAATGATTAAGAAACAGAAAACTTTATCATTGGTGCTTGTTTACAGACTCAAAATATGAGTGTAAAAAAGTTAACAAACTGAAAAAAAAAAAAAAATTTAGATTGTGTAATATTGTGTAATAAAATTGGTATCGAAAAAAGTATCATTCAGGAACCGGTATCGAAGTCAAGGTATCGGTACCGAAAATTGTGTTACGATACCCAGCCCTATTGATATGACATGTGACCCTGGACCACAGAACCAGTCTCGAGTCGCACGGGTGTTTCTGCCTACTATACACTGTATGGGGCAAAATTATAGATTTTTATTTTATGCCAAAAATCATTAGGATATTAAGTAAAGATCATGCTCCGTGAAGATATTTTGTACATTTCCTACCGTAAATATATATAAATATAGTGGATGCAGAACAATCGTGAACATAAATGCACAACTTTAAAGGCGATTTTCTCAATGTTTTGATTTTTTTGCACCCTCAGATTCCAGATGTTCAATAGTTGTGTCTCGGCCAAATATTGTCCTATCCTAACAAACCATACATCCATGGAAAGCTTATTTATTCAGCTTTATATGA
This sequence comes from Rhinichthys klamathensis goyatoka, assembly GCF_029890125.1. NCBI lineage: Eukaryota > Metazoa > Chordata > Actinopteri > Cypriniformes > Leuciscidae > Rhinichthys > Rhinichthys klamathensis. The sequence continues at coordinate 14,395 of NW_026606626.1, read as the reverse complement.
TCTATACATCTCAATTTGAGAAAAAATGTAGCCTTGTGACTGGTTTTGTGGTCCAGGGTCACATATATTGTATTTAAATAAGTCAAGCACTTTAAGCACCTCATATAAGAGAAGGGGAATAATATCCGGCTAATAACTAGATGAGGACAGTTTATGAAAAACTTTGGATGTTGGGTTGACAAAGCCTTGTATAAAAGTTTATTACTACTTAAAAACACATTGTCAGCAAGAATTGGCATGTTGTTAGCATTTATATGACACTTTATTACACGGCTCTGTGGAATACTTGATTCTGATTGGTCAACAACGCCATCCAGTGGTGAGGTATTATATAACAGCCTCTGAGGACAGAAACACAGGCTCATCCGGGTGACTGAAGTGTGTGTGTGTGTGTGTGTGTGTGCTCAGACCTGTGCGTGTGTGTGTGTGTGTGCGCGTATGTGTTCAGACCTGTGTGAGTGTGAGTGTGTGTGTGAGCGTGTGAGAGTATGAGTATTAATATGAGTGCGTGTGTGTGTGTGATCAGACCTGTGTGTGTGTGTGTGTGTGTGCTCAGACCTGTGTGCGTGTGTACTCAGACCTGTGTGTGTGTGTGATCAGACCTGTGTGTGTGTGCTCAGACCTGTGTGTGTGTGTGTGCGTGTGTGTGATCAGACCTGTGTGTGTGTGTGTGTGTGCTCAGACCTGTGTGTGTGTGTGATCAGACCTGTGTGTGTGTGTGTGTGCTCAGACCTGTGTGTGTGTGTGTGCTCACTGCTCAGACCTGTGTGTGTGATCAGACCTGTGTGTGTGTGCTCAGACCTGTGTGTGTGTGTGCTCAGACCTGTGTGCGTGTGTACTCAGACCTGTGTGTGTGTGTGATCAGACCTGTGTGTGTGTGCTCAGACCTGTGTGTGTGTGTGTGTGTGCGTGTGTGTGATCAGACCTGTGTGTGTGTGTGTGTGCTCAGACCTGTGTGTGTGTGTGATCAGACCTGTGTGTGTGTGTGTGTGCTCAGACCTGTGTGTGTGTGTGTGCTCAGACCTGTGTGTGTGTGTGTGCTCAGACCTGTGTGTGTGTGTGTGTGTGCTCAGACCTGTGTGTGTGTGTGTGTGTGCTCAGACCTGTGTGTGTGTGTGTGCTCAGACCTGTGTGTGTGTGTGTGTGTGCTCAGACCTGTGTGTGTGTGTGCTCAGACCTGTGTGTGTGTGTGCTCAGACCTGTGTGTGTGTGTGTGCTCAGACCTGTGTGTGTGTGTGTGTGTGCTCAGACCTGTGTGTGTGTGTGTGTGTGTGCTCAGACCTGTGTGTGTGTGTGCTCAGACCTGTGTGTGTGTGTGTGTGTGCTCAGACCTGTGTGTGCGTGTGTGTGTGCTCAGACCTGTGTGTGTGTGTGCTCAGACCTGTGTGTGTGTGTGTGTGTGCTCAGACCTGTGTGTGTGTTTGTGCTCAGACCTGTGTGTGTGTGTGTGTGTGTGTGCTCAGACCTGTGTGTGTGTGTGTGTGTGTGTGCTCAGACCTGTGTGTGTGTGTGCTCAGACCTGTGTGTGTGTGTGCTCAGACCTGTGTGTGTGTGTGTGCTCAGACCTGTGTGTGTGTGTGCTCAGACCTGTGTGTGTGTGTGCTCAGACCTGTGTGTGTGTGTGTGCTCAGACCTGTGTGTGCGTGCTCAGACCTGTGTGTGTGTGTGTGTGTGTGCTCAGACCTGTGTGTGTGTGTGCTCAGACCTGTGTGTGTGTGTGCTCAGACCTGTGTGTGTGTGTGTGTGCTCAGACCTGTGTGTGTGTGTGTGTGTGCTCAGACCTGTGTGTGTGTGTGCTCAGACCTGTGTGTGTGTGTGTGCTCAGACCTGTGTGTGTGTGTGTGTGTGTGTGCTCAGACCTGTGTGTGTGTGTGTGTGTGTGCTCAGACCTGTGTGTGTGTGTGCTCAGACCTGTGTGTGTGTGTGCTCAGACCTGTGTGTGTGTGTGTGCTCAGACCTGTGTGTGTGTGTGCTCAGACCTGTGTGTGTGTGTGCTCAGACCTGTGTGTGTGTGTGTGCTCAGACCTGTGTGTGCGTGCTCAGACCTGTGTGTGTGTGTGTGTGTGTGCTCAGACCTGTGTGTGTGTGTGCTCAGACCTGTGTGTGTGTGTGCTCAGACCTGTGTGTGTGTGTGTGTGCTCAGACCTGTGTGTGTGTGTGTGTGCTCAGACCTGTGTGTGTGTGTGCTCAGACCTGTGTGTGCGTGCTCAGACCTGTGTGTGTGTGTGTGTGTGTGTGTGTGTGTGTGTGTGTGTGTGCTCAGACCTGTGTGTGTGTGTGCTCAGACCTGTGTGTGTGTGTGTGCTCAGACCTGTGTGTGTGTGTGTGTGCTCAGACCTGTGTGTGTGTGTGTGTGTGTGTGTGTGTGTGTGTGTGTGTGTGTGTGTGTGTGCTGTGTGTGTGTGTGTGTTTAGACCTGTGTGTGTGTGCTCAGACCTGTGTGTGTGTGTGTGTGTGTGTGTGTGTTTAGACCTGTGTGTGTGTGTGTGTGTGTGTGTGTGTGTGTGTGTGTGTGTTTAGACCTGTGTGTGTGTGTGTGTGTGTGTGTGTGCGTGCGTGCGTGCGTGTGTGTGTGTTTAGACCTGTGTGTGTGTGTGTGTGTGTGTGTGTGTGTGTGTGTGTGTGTGTGTTTAGACCTGTGTGTGTGTGTGTGTGTGTGTGTGTGTGTGTGTGTTTAGACCTGTGTCTGCTGCTTGATGTGGTTCTGCGTCGGTTTGTCAGCACTTTCTTCGCTTCGCTGGGATCCACAGGCGACCCGGATGGCGTGTGTGTCGTGTGTGTCGTGTGTGTCTCTGACGCCGGCTCCACCGCGACGACACTCTCCAAGCGCTCCTGAAACACAGCCCAGAACACACCCGTCACACACCGACGCAATCAGCTCCAGCAACCGGGTGGAATATAATCATAAAAAACATTATAAAATATGTCCATATGATTTACTTCAATGCTGTGATTAATTAATTAATTATATACTTCATTGATTATATAAAATATATCAAAATAATTCGTTACATTTATATAATGAATTATTTAACCGGAAGACAATACAATGCTGAATAAAGTCCTAGTTTTTGTTATTTTTGGAGCAAAATGTATTTTCGATGCTTCAACACACTCTAACTAACCCACTGATGTCACATGGACTACTGTGATGATGTCTTTATTTCCTTTCTGGACAAGGACAGTATACCGTACACACATTTACAATGGAGGGACAGAAAGCTCTCGGACTAAATCTAAAATATCTTAAACTGTGTCCTGAAGATGAACGGAGGTCTGACGGGCTTGGGACGACATGAGGGAGAGTCATTAATGACATAATGTTCATTTTTGGGTGAACGAACCCTTTAAACTCTTTCTTCGGCAGAAACTGAACTCGTGATCTCACCAGTTTGGCGATCTCCTTCCTCCTCTTCTCCTCCCGCCGCTCCTCCTCTCGTCGCTGGATCTCGGCCAGGATCTCGTTTTGCTGCGGACGAGGAACACAGATCAGGTTTACAGCCGATGCTCGGGCCAGAAATCAAGAGATTCAGCACTGATATCAAGAACAACACTTCAAAAACACACACTTATTTACAAAACGACAATAAAGAACAATAATAATGATGTCGTATCAATATAAGGCACTTAATATGATTTTATTGTGATATTATTGATTATCAGATGCAGAATTTGAAGCTGCTTTACAGCATATTTGATGAAGTTTGCATTATTGATCAATATTATTTTCCTGAATGAACTTTGAAACTATTGTTTTTTGTAATGAAAACTGATATCAGGGCTCGTACAGAAACTGTCAAATGAAACTCCAGGACTTTTCAAGCACTACTTTTTTGGTTTTCAAGGACAACAATCAGAGATCTCACTTATTAAACAATATCTTTATTATCTTTCAAATTATAAAAAAAGGTAAATAGATATATAAAATAAAAATAATAAAACAAAATGGTACTGATAAAGTGCAGCACACGCAATAGCTGTGGAAACTTGAACCATTGAAACGACACTATGACAAAGATATCGCTTTCCTTATTCAATCTGATTTATTCTCACATGAATATATATATATATTCAATTGAGTTCTGTATCATACACTTGAATAATTATATTAGCAATATCGCGCTCATAGCTAGGCTAAATGGCTCTATATCAATACCAGATGGGTGTGAAAAAAATTAATCATTATTTTCTAATAAAGCGTATTGTCTTCCAATAATCCAAGCACTTTTTCAGAAATATGTCTGTTTTTTTCACAAAGTCAAATTCACTTTCAGCCGCTTGTATGAACCCTGTGATGTGTAATACATTGAACATGATGTGTGGCGAGTCACGAACACAAGCGGATGCGCAGCAGAAACGCTGTGCAGTGGTTGATGTGCCACAGGAAGTGATGCCGTGTGACAGGAAGTGATGTACCGTCTGCTCTTCCTGTCTGCGGCGCTGGTCGATCTTACGCTGCTCCTCCTGAGCGAGTCGTTCCTGCAGGCGGCGCTGGTTCTTCAGCATCTCCTCGTGGAACGAGCTCGAGGGAGGAGCGTTGTGCTCCGTCAGGAAACCCTGAACCAGATCCGCCAACTCATAGATCATCACCTGGGGGGGGCGGGAGAGAGAGAGAGAGAGGGAGAGAGAGAGAGAGAGAGAGAGAGATCTTGAACAGAAAGTGCAATTTCACATCTCTCTGAGTTTTTGCTCAGCACAGCACAAAGAGACATTTTGGACAAAACTGAAACTTGAACTTTAAAGAAATATATATATATATATTTTTCCTCACAAAATCAGTGAAAGTTATATATTAATTTTATCCCTTTATATCATCACTGGGAGAAAATAAACATAAAACTGGCAGTTATTTTCAGTTGGATGTTTAACTATGGCCAGTGCATCATCCTGGCCCCGCCCCCAGAAGAGTTCTGAACACTCCAGCCACAGCACCAGGCCTAAACAACCCCCGTATGTGGAGGCCATCCCACTGCACTATCCTAAAGATGTCACAAATGAATCGGCACGGAAAGTCTACAAAAACAAAAGACTGACAGACAACCCAGAAACACTTTTTGCAGACCTACATAAAGATGGCAGCATAAGTAACCTAATATTCCATACCAACAAGCCCTATGGATGGCACAAGGCCATCATTGCACACTACCCCTCAGCTGAAAGAAAAGGCATCTGCGGGGGTTTCCAGCTAAAAATAAGAAATGAGGAAGACACAACAACCACCAACGTAAATATCTACAAAACAACGGGTTTAGTGGTGGTAAAAAGCATCAATGGGCTCTTCGAACAAGACTTGCTCTGCATCAAAGACAGAGCACAGAAAGAGACCTCTATCAGCGACCAACTTATCCCTCCTGAGGAGTCAGTCTTCCACACCTTCCACACAGACGAGGATCAGACAGAACACAGAGACCCTTCGAGCACAGAACAGACCAAAGACCCCCATCCACACTGCTATTGCACTGACATGAGGGAGAGATTCACAGAGCTAGAGGGAGAAATGGTCCAGCTCAAGGAGATGATCTTCTCCCTGCAAACAGTTCAGACAACAGACCAGACCAGCAACAGCCCCACAGCCAAGCACAGAGATAGGGACAGCTTCAGGAGAGAGCTGTGTACACTGCAGACTGAGGTGAAGGGACTCCAGCAGGAGAGAGAGGGGTTAAGGGCTCAGCTGGAGACACTGGAAACACAGTTCTTACAACAGACTGAGTTACACAAGGCACAACTAACAGCAATGAGGATGGAAATAAGTGAACTGAGGCAGGACAGAGGAGCACAGCACAGCGAGTTCAGCTCATCAGAGGAACTGGTGGAGCAGGACACTCTTCACCCTGATCACAGCTCCCAAACAACAGAGATTCAGCACAGCCAGAATCCTCCTCTCCCATCAGACCCTTCCCTCACCTCACAACCAGCCTCACACTCAGACGACCCGTCCACGCCGATAGAAGGAACAATGCGACCGGAAGTCGCTCTTTTAATTGATTCAAACGGGAAATTTATTGATGAAAAGAAGCTTTTTCCCAAACACAGAGTGGCCAAACTCTGGTGTCCGAACACTCAGAGCGCACTCAAATGGCTAAGTGTTGACAAACTGGGATCCCCAAGCCATGTAATAATCCACACCGGCACAAACGATCTGAGAGCCCAACAGGAGAGGGTGGCTATATCACTACAAACAGTGATTGAAAAGGCCTCAACCACCTTCCCAAATGCTAAAATTACCATCTCCACACTGCTGCCCAGAAAAGACTTCCACCCTGACACCATCCAGCGGGTGAATGCCCACCTCTCCCGCTCCTGTGCACTTAAACCCAATGTGCACCTGGCACACCACCCCACCCTGGACCCCTCATGCCTCTACGACCATGTCCATCTGTACAAGACAGCTGTTCCTGTCTTCGCCAGGACGCTATAAGATGTGGCCCTGAGTCGGTATCACAACAGCACCCCCAGGAGCAACAGAGTCCAACAGCATCCACCCAGACCTGTAAGAAAGCACAGTGTACCCCCAGAGAGAACACCCAGAAGACTTCCATCAAGACAACAGCACTCTCACATGCTGAGACCATCACAACCAACACTGCATCTTCTTCCAGCCCTCACACCCTCACATTCAGTGCATCAGGCCAGGCCAAAGCCCCTCCTGCGGACCCCCTGCCCTCCTCATACCCCGCAGGCCCCGGGCAGACACAGCTACGCTCAGATAGTGAGCAGAACATCCACAACAGCACCAGTGCAGGCCACATCAACAGAGCTAAGAGACATCCGTCAGATGCTCAACCTCATCTGCTCACACCTACTGTCATAGGTCAAAACTTATCACCAAAAGTATTTCCCCATGGATAACAAAGCCTTTATCATTTCATGTTGGAACATTCAAGGCCTGCGATCATCCACCTTTGGCCTCAAAAGCAGAAACCCAGATTTCAACTCAGAAATCAAAAACTCAGACATCATCATCCTGCAGGAGACATGGAGCAGAGGAGATGGACCCACCGGCTGCCCCAAAGGCTACAGAGAACTCATCATCCCATCCATTAAACTGCCTGGAGTGACACAAGGAAGAGACTCAGGAGGAATGCTTATCTGGTACAGATCAAATCTTGCCCATGCCATCAAAGTAGCTAAAACAGGACAATTCTACACATGGTTAGAAATTAATAAGACAGTCACCGCAACAGAGAAAAACATCCTGCTGTGTGCCACTTATATCCCTCCATCAGAGTCTCCATATTTTAATGAAGACAGTTTCTCCATTCTTGAAGTAGACATTAATTACTTCCAGTCACAGGGAAGTGTGCTGCTCTGTGGAGACCTAAATGCCAGAACAGGTGAAGAACTGGACACACTGAACTCTCAGGGGGACAAACACCTGCCTGGAGGAGACGTCCTCCCCACACCGATACAAGCACAGAGACACAACTATGATAAAACAACAAACAAAAGCGGAACACATCTTCTTCATCTGTGTCGCACACTAGGTCTGTTCCTAGTCAACGGCAGGCTTCGAGGAGACTCCTACGGTAGATACACCCAGGGGCGTAGAATTTAGTAGGGACGCTAGGGACGTGTCCCTACCAATATCCAGTGACACTGATATATCCCTAGCAATATTTTCGATCAAAACATTAAATATATTAAATATTGATGTCCCCGTCCCCACCAATTTCAAAATCAAACCTACGCCACTGGATACACCTACAGCTCATCTTTCGGTAGCAGTACAGTCGACTATTTTCTGACAGACCTTAACCCAAACTCCCTCAGAGCGTTCACAGTCAGCCCACTAAACCCCCTGTCAGACCACAGTAAAATAACTAGGGGTGTGCAAAAAAATCGATTCACATTTGAATCGCGATTCAATCTTTACCGATTCAGAATCGATTCATAGAATTCCAAAAATCGATTCATATTTTTTTTTTATGGCGTGCACGGGCGGAGTGGCAATCGGGTGAGTCGGGACTTTTACTGGTGGTCCGGTAGTGTTTCGAGGCTGCGAGGGCCGGTCTGATAAATAGATACATTGCAAGTTCTTGCCGCCCGCTGGTCAAACTGTGCAGCCTCTCTGCTCAACCCGTGAATAAATGCATCGATCCGCAGATTATGTTTGAGTTCTTAATGGTCTGTAGATCTTTTGCCAAGCGTGTCAGAGGTTACGGGTTCTAAACCGCACTCGTATAGTTTTTTCTCTCTCTCATCAAAACCGAATATGTTCATCACGTTTGTGTGCATTTTTATTTTTGAGATTTTACCGGAGTCTCCACAACGGCGATAGATTGAAGAGCGCGTCCGAGTGAAGACTGCGCGAGCCACAGAGAACACTGTATCCATGACACTGATAGCAGCGGACACGAGCGCTCAGCTTGATTTCAAAAACAACAGATCTCTTACTTAATAGCGAACTAAATGAATGCTCTGCTAGTTAACTGGAGATACCCGCAAATTACGCCTATGAACGACTTCACTGGATCTAAACAAATCAATCTAACCATAGATGTTACCAGTAGCGGTGGCTTTTTAAAATCTATTTAAAATTATTTCGCAAGGGTTCTATGACATTAGTATATTTTTAGGAAGTTCAATGTGCCCAGTCGAGTTCACATTTCAACAGTCAGCCTGGTAGCTGAAGTAGTCCTTAAACCACATTTAGCATATTGTTTGTTTGATCTGACTACAGCACTTTAAAGCTAAATGTAAAAGCTTTTTATTTAAGATTTATTTTAAACTTGAATTAAATGTATTTGAAAGCTGGCCAAAGCTTGGCACTTTGCACTTTTTAGTTGCAAAAGTTTTTATTTTTGTATGAAGACATAAAGTAATATCAAACTACATTTAATTTGTTGTGTTTTTTTTCTTTTAAATTGTGTCTACTGCAATCAATCACATAGGAAAAAGTAAACTTCATTTATATACTGTGAATCGTTTTTTGAATCGAAAATCGATTTTGAATCGAATCTTGAGACAAAAAATCGGCATCGAATCGAATCGTGACATTTTCTGAATCGTGCACCCCTAAAAATAACCCTCTACTTAAACAGAGCAATGCCCAACCAAGAAGCGACTAAACAAACCCAGCTCCACTCACTTAGAAACATGTATAGATGGAAACATAACAGTAAAGATACATATCTAAGTACAATTAGTCAACCGAAAATTCAAGCCCTATTAGATCAATTCCTTGCCACTCCTTTCCCGCACAATAGTGAAGGTACAAACTAGGGCTGTGCTCAGAATATCGATACAACGATATATCGTCATGAACTCCTGGCGATACGCGTATCGATACAGCAGCTGCCGTATCGATACTTTTGTGCTTTTGAATGTAGCCAATTCAGGGCTCGAATTTCGGCGCGGGATTGCGCATAATTTGAATAATTCCCGCAGCTTATAATGCGGGAAATTCCCGGAAACATTGATTCACTTTAGCATGTAGGTTGTAGTATAAGTAAATGAATCCACACAGATTATAAAACCAAATCAGTCATTTTAAAACTTTCTGTGAGACGCAATTTCACAAACAGCGTGAGTTCAATGCAGTGCTGCGTCTCTCTCTCTCTCTCGTCTCGGGCAAGCGTCCAGCGCTGCAGCCGGTGAAACTACACGCTCACGGTTAGGAGTCGGGACATGACGGAATATTCACTTGCATAATCGGGCCATCGTGACTAAAGTTTACCATTTGCATGTCTTTAAGTCTTACCAGTTTAAACATTCAAACGATTTTAAACTATTCAGTACTTGCGCGCTCTCTGAGAGTTGGTTTTCTCTGCGTGCATACATAGAGAGTAAAGCCGCCTCACATACAGCTCGCGAGATTATATCGCTTTAACAGACTAAAACACGCAAAATGATGTAAAAAAATTCGTTCTTGGTAAGTATCCTCTAAACACAGTTGGTTATGTCTTAAATAAGCATAAAGGTTTTTAACAGAAACGGCAATTCCCCGGTTGTATGACGAAGTTAAGCGAGATATTCTGCTGTCACTCTCTTAACCCTGAGCATGTCAATCAATTGTTGTTTCTGCATAAAAATTTGAAAATGTAATCATTTAAAATGATTTCAATGTAGAAGAAATGACTTTGGTGCACATTCCAACACTTAAGACCTGTTAAATACTAGGTGTTTAAAAGAGTTTGAGAAAACGAAGTTAAATTTAAGTTGTTGCCGTTTTTGCTTTTATGGAATGTTTTAAGTTTTGTTTAGTCATTGAGCAGTGTAGACATGCTTCAGTGTCACTATAATTGTCATTTCAGTTATTGAGGCAGACTTTTAAAAACAGAAGGAAGAGCCATTCTAAGCTTTTTTATTCATTTAACTCATTGTTTTTCAGTTATCACAACTGTTATAACACTGGTTATTCAATAAGCAGATATTACTGTTACTAAACTCAGCTCAAAAGAAATTTAAATTCCAAATTGATCCATATCGTGATACATATCGTATCGTGCCTTTAGTATCGTGATACGTATCGTATCGTGACATTGTTGGTGATACACAGCCCTAGTACAAACCTAGCAGTAGACAAGCTGAACAGAATATTTGAGGTATCAGCAACATTATCCAACTTAAAAATCACAAAAAGAAAACCAAAAAGACCACATGCCAGTGCCACTGAGAAATGGTTTGACAATGACTGCAAAAAACTTAGGAAAGAATTAAGAATCCTATCCAACCAGAAACACAGAGATGCTGACAATGAGAACATCCGTCATCTCTATCACGAAAAACTGAAACAATATAGGAATACTTTAAGAAAGAAAAAAGAACAAAACACAAAAAGTCAACTCAGGGAAATTGAAGAATCCTTAGAATCCGACCAGTTCTGGAAACATTGGAACACACTAAACAAACCCTACCATCCAGAACTAGCTATCCAGAATGGAGATGTTTGGGTAAACCACTTCTCCAACCTCTTTAGTGATATAAACAGAAATCAGGAACAAAATGCCCTATATGACAAACTAAGGGTTTTAGAATCAACCATCAAAGACTACCAGAACCCATTAGACTCCCCAATTACACTAACCGAACTATTAGACAAAATACAAACCCTGAAATTGCAAAAAGCATGTGGTATCGATGGCATCCTAAATGAAATGATTAAATACACAGACCACAAATTCAAATTAGCCATTCTAAAGCTCTTCAATATCATCCTGAGTTTAGGTATATTCCCCAGCATTTGGAACAAAGGTCTTATTACCCCAATCCATAAAAACGGAGACAGATTTGACCCTAATAACTACCGTGGTATATGTGTAAACAGCAACCTAGGCAAACTTTTCTGCAACATCCTAAACGGCAGACTAGCCCATTTTCTCAGAGACAGAAATGTTCTAAACAAGTGTCAAATTGGCTTCCAACCAAAATATCGCACATCAGACCACATATACACTCTCCATACCTTAGTCGATAAGCAAATCAACCAAAACAAAAGTAAAATTTTCTCATGCTTTGTTGTCTTCAAAAAAGCATTTGACTCCATTTGGCATGAAGGTCTTTTTCTTCAATTAATCCAGTGCGGCATTGGAGGAAAAGCATATGACATCATCAAATCTATGTACACAAACAACAAATTTGCAGTTAAAATTGGTAACAAGCACACAGAATTCCTCCCTCAGAGTCGTGGAGTGAGACAGGGCTGCAGCTTAAGTCCCACGCTCTTCAACATCTACATAAATGAGCTAGCGAGGGCTCTGGATCAGTCTGCAGCACCTGGCCTTACTCTACTGGACACTGAGGTCAGATGCCTTCTGTTCGCTGATGATCTGGTGCTGCTGTCTCCCACTAAAGAGGGTCTACAGCAGCATCTAGACCTCCTGCACAGCTTCTGTCAGTCATGGCCCTGTCAGTTAACCCCAAAAAGACAAAAATAATGATTTTCCAAAAAAGACCCAGCCGCCAAGACCAACATCATAGTTTTAAATTGAACAACATGCTCCTCGAACACACGCATGACTACACTTACCTTGGCATAAATATCAGCAACACAGGAAATTTTAAAAAAGCTGTAAACGACTTGAGAGACAAGGCACGGAGAGCTTTTTATGCTATTAAGAGAAATATCCAAATTGACATCCCAATTAGAATCTGGCTAAAAATAATAAAAACAGTAATAGAGCCCATCGCGCTGTACGGGTGTGAAGTCTGGGGTCCACTCTCAGACCAAGAGTTCACTAGATGGGACAAACACCCAATGGAGACTCTGCAGACCGAGCTGTGCAAAATCCTGCTACGAGTTCAGCGCAAAACCCCAAATAATGCCTGTAGAGCAGAATTAGGTTTATACCCCCTTTTAATAACTATTCAAAAAGAGCCATTAAATTCCATGCCCACTTAAAAAATAGCGATGAACAGACCCTCCATCACAAAGCCTGTCCTACCAAGAGCTGAAGCCAGAGAGGAACGCCCTCGGCCGATTGGTCTCAGAGCTGACGTCACAAACTGACAATAAAAACATAGCCAGACCAAACCAAATTATTAAAACACAAAAGAAAAATACGTCAAACATTGGACAGACGCGACAGCCAAACAGAGTAAATTGGAATGCTATTTGGCCCTAAACAGAACATATGAAATTGGCAGGATACCTGAGTACAGTGAGCGACCCTAAACTGAGGAAAGTCCTGAGCATGTACAGACTCAGTGAATACAGTCTGACCATAGAGACAGGCCGACACAGGCAGACCTGGCTGCCGAAGGAAGAGCGACTGTGCCCTCACTGCACACACACACACACACACACAGGCAGACCTGGCTGCCGAGGGAAGAGCGACTGTGCCCTCACTGCACAGAGAATCAGGTGGAAACAGAACTACACTTCTTGACATCCTGCCCCAAATATAAAAACATTCGGGACACTTTCTATCCCCTTTTCACAACCTACCAGAAGGACTTCCCCCAAAAATCGAATATGGACAAACTCCCACTCCTGCTAGGAGAAAGCCCAGCGAGCTCAAACCTGGCTGCCAGATATGTGAGGTCCTGTCACGAAGAAAGAGCCTCCGGCAGACAGAGCTACCAACTGTACGCCTAGAGACACTCAGATAAATACTAGAAGATTGAAGATTTTATTATTATTATTATTAATTTATTTTAATTTTTATTTATAATTATTATTTATTTGTTTGTATTGTATAGTGTTATGAGTGCTTTGGCAATGTAAAGATTTCTTTCACCATGCCAATAAAGCTATTTGAATTGAAATTGAATTGAGAGAGGGAGGGAGAGAGAGAGAGAGAGAGAGAGAGAGAGAGAGAGAGAGAGAGAGAGAGAGAGAGAGAGAGAGAGAGAGAGAGAGAGAGAGAGAGAGAGAGAGAGAGAGAGAGAGAGAGAGAGAGAGAGAGAGAGAGAGAGGGAGAGAGAGAGAGGAGGGAGGGAGGGAGGGAGGGAGGGAGAGAGAGAGAGAGAGAGAGAGAGAGAGAGAGAGGGAGGGAGGGAGGGGAGATGAGAGAGAGAGAGAGAGGAGGGAGGGAGGGAGGGAGAGAGAGAGAGAGAGAGGGAGGGAGGGAGGGAGGGAGGGAGAGGGAGGGAGGGAGGGAGGGAGAGAGAGAGAGAGAGGGAGGGAGGGAGGGAGAGAGAGAGAGAGAGAGAGAGAGAGAGAGAGAGAGAGAGAGAGAGAGAGAGAGAGAGAGAGAGAGAGAGAGAGAGAGAGAGAGAGGGAGGGAGAGAGAGATTTTTTGATTTGACCAACTCTTTATTTCCAAAGATTAGTAAAACCCTTTTTTTTCCAATTTTTCTATTTTTTACCAAACAATTTTGGCCTAATCACATATAACATATGTACATTGACCTCAAAATACATGTACATTCACATACAATATACAAAAATTCCACGTACAAAAAAAATAAAAAAATAAATAAATTACAATTTTAGGAATAACATTCCCTCTTGGTCAACTACACACAACACTTCTGCCTGTCCCCAAAATTCATTGAATGTATCCACATTTTTTATTAATTTAAAAAAAGCAAATTCTGCTTTAATCCTTGCAGATACAAAAGCCTTTAAAATAAGTTCAGGTTCAATTGTCCCGCAAAACTTTCCGCTTATTTTTCCTTGTAATCCATATTGCCAGCTTTGTTTCACCAATTAAAAAATTGATTAAGGAAATTCTTTTCTTATCTGTTTGCAACATATTTTGGACCAAATATAAATATATTTTCATCCATGTCTTCCCCAAGTGCTCTAAGCCAAGTTTTTAAAATCTGAAACAAACCATTTAGCCTAGAACAATCTAAAAATAGATGCTTCAAAGTTCTTCATGACCACAGAAGATACATTCCCTCCCCACAGTGGGGTCAACACGTGTCAAGTATCTGTTCGTTGCAATCGCCGAGTGCACAATCCTCCACTGAAGATCTGCGGTGCGTTTTTCTATCGGGGATTTATATA
>NW_026606625.1:905000-977500 GCF_029890125.1 Rhinichthys klamathensis goyatoka | reverse complement strand
TCAAATGGTTAAATAATAATAAAATAATAACAAAAATGATAAATAAGTGAACAAATGAGAGAGAGGAACATAATAATAGGAAAATAAATAATTTAATAAATGACTTGACAAAACAAACATAATTAATGTGTAATTAAATGCATTCCTCAGTTCTTGCACATGATGAGATGTTACACATGAACACACATGATTTAACCACAAACAAGTGTAATAAATTCTGTGAAAAACTAAATGAGAATATATAATAATAGAGAATATATAATAATAATGAGTGTGTAAAGCATAATTCCCATTAAGCGTTTCTCCAGTCTAGTGTAGAAACGAAACCTCAGAGAAACTCACTGTAAAACTGCTTTATTATCAGGCAACAAAAACAAAAGGACAAATTGGTACAAAAATAGAAAGTGTATAATTGCAGGATTTGTATCATCTTGAGACGTTAATGCTCTATAAAGTGAAACTCCCTCTAGTTTAGAAGATGAAATCAGCTCCAGATCACACAGATATCTCTGAGCTTTCATTGGTTATTATTCTGTTATTGCTGAACCTCTCTCTCTCTCCATCAGGATCCTCTGAGACGTGACATCACCGATGACCTCTGACCCTCCCCGTCCTATGAGCACGGCACGCCCACGCCGCGACATCACTTCCTCACGTCTGCATATGCGCAGACAGATCGATTCTGCAACAGGAGAAACACGTCAAACTGACTTAGCAAAGAAAATGCAACAAGGTAACAGTGTGCTTGCTGCATTTATTACTATAGAAATAACAGTAAATTAGGCATTATTACGAATAACGGTAACAGCTTATTTTACAGTGTCCTTGTTACATCATTTACATGTACTTACCATAGTAATATCAGTACATCGTGCATAATTACATGCAACTAACCCTCAACCAAACCCTTCCCTAACCCTATAGTAAGTGCATGTGGTTTGTTAATATTACTCAGTACTTACTCTGATAAAATAAAACTGACCTGCTCAACACATAGAGGAACTGATCCGGATCATCTGCAAACTCCCTGCAAACACAACAATCATCATCATCATCATCATCATCATCAGCCCGTGATGAGGTGTGGTGTGTTTGACTGGCCTCACCCTGAGCCCCAGTGGTAGAAGACCCTGTCCTGATAGTACAGACACAGGAACAGCCACACACTGATGGTCTCCAGCCAGAAGATCACGAAGAGGAACCAGACAGAAGAGAGCAGCAGCTCACACACCATCCTGAGACCTGCAGACAGCAGCATCATCATCATCATCAGCATCATCATCACTATCATCAGCATCATCACCATCAGCATCATCATCACTATCATCATCATCATCATCATCATCATCATCACTATCATCATCACTATCATCATCACTATCATCAGCATCATCATCACTATCATCATCATCATCATCATCATCATCATCACTATCATCAGCATCATCATCATCACTATTATCATCATCATCATCACTATTATCATCATCATCATCATCATCATCACTATTATCATCATCATCATCATCATCAGCATCATCACTATTATCATCATCATCATCATCAGCATCATCACTATCATCATCACTATCATCATCACTATCATCAGCATCATCATCACTATCATCATCATCATCATCATCATCACTATCATCATCATCATCATCACTATCATCAGCATCATCATCATCACTATTATCATCAGCATCATCACTATCATCATCACTATCATCATCACTATCATCAGCATCATCATCACTATCATCATCATCATCATCATCATCAGCATCATCATCACTATCATCAGCATCATCACCATCAGCATCATCATCACTATCATCATCATCATCATCATCATCAGCATCATCATCACTATCATCAGCATCATCACCATCAGCATCATCATCACTATCATCATCATCATCATCATCATCATCATCACTATCATCATCACTATCATCATCACTATCATCAGCATCATCATCACTATCATCATCATCATCATCATCATCATCATCACTATCATCAGCATCATCATCATCACTATTATCATCATCATCATCACTATTATCATCATCATCATCATCATCATCACTATTATCATCATCATCATCATCATCAGCATCATCACTATTATCATCATCATCATCATCAGCATCATCACTATCATCATCACTATCATCATCACTATCATCAGCATCATCATCACTATCATCATCATCATCATCATCATCACTATCATCATCATCATCATCACTATCATCAGCATCATCATCATCACTATTATCATCAGCATCATCACTATCATCAGCATCATCATCATCACTATCATCAGCATCATCATCACTATCATCATCATCATCATCATCATCACTATTATCATCATCATCATCACTATCATCAGCATCATCATCATCACTATTATCATCAGCATCATCACTATCATCATCACTATCATCATCACTATCATCAGCATCATCATCACTATCATCATCATCATCATCATCATCAGCATCATCATCACTATCATCAGCATCATCACCATCAGCATCATCATCACTATCATCATCATCATCATCATCATCAGCATCATCATCACTATCATCAGCATCATCACCATCAGCATCATCATCACTATCATCATCATCATCATCATCATCATCATCACTATCATCATCACTATCATCATCACTATCATCAGCATCATCATCACTATCATCATCATCATCATCATCATCATCATCACTATCATCAGCATCATCATCATCACTATTATCATCATCATCATCACTATTATCATCATCATCATCATCATCATCACTATTATCATCATCATCATCATCATCAGCATCATCACTATTATCATCATCATCATCATCAGCATCATCACTATCATCATCACTATCATCATCACTATCATCAGCATCATCATCACTATCATCATCATCATCATCATCATCACTATCATCATCATCATCATCACTATCATCAGCATCATCATCATCACTATTATCATCAGCATCATCACTATCATCATCACTATCATCATCACTATCATCAGCATCATCATCACTATCATCATCATCATCATCATCATCACTATCATCATCATCATCATCACTATCATCAGCATCATCATCATCACTATTATCATCATCATCATCACTATTATCATCATCATCACTATCATCATCATCATCATCATCATCATCATCACTATCATCATCACTATCATCATCACTATCATCAGCATCATCATCACTATCATCATCATCATCATCATCATCACTATCATCAGCATCATCATCATCACTATTATCATCATCATCATCACTATTATCATCATCATCACTATCATCATCATCACTATTATCATCATCATCATCATCATCATCATCATCATCATCACTATCATCATCACTATCATCATCACTATCATCAGCATCATCATCACTATCATCATCATCATCATCATCATCACTATCATCAGCATCATCATCATCACTATTATCATCATCATCATCACTATTATCATCATCATCATCATCATCATCACTATCATCATCACTATCATCATCACTATCATCAGCATCATCATCACTATCATCATCATCATCATCATCATCACTATCATCAGCATCATCATCATCACTATTATCATCATCATCATCACTATTATCATCATCATCATCATCATCATCATCACTATTATCATCATCATCATCATCAGCATCATCATCACCATCATCATCACTATCATCAGCATCATCATCATCATCAGCATCATCATCATCACTAAATGACAAAAAGTCAAAAATTCAAAAATTACAAAAAAGTCAAAATTATGACAGACATACCGAGTAGAAATTACATGAAAAAGTCCAAAAATGACAAAAAGTAAAAATTATGACAGACATACCGAGTAGAAATTACATGAAAAAGTCAAAAAATGACAAAAAGTAAAAATTATGACAGACATAGTAAGTTGAAATTACATGAAAAAGTCCAAAAAATGACAAAAAGTCAAAATTATGAAAAAAGTCAAAATTATGAAAAAAGTCAAAATTATGAAAAAAGGTCAAAATTATGAAAAAAGTCAAAATTATGAAAAAAGTCAAAATTATGCAAAAAGTCAAAAATGACAAAAAGTCAAAATTATGAAAAAAGTCAAAAATGACAAAAAGTCAAAATTATGAAAAAAAAGTCAAAAATGACAAAAAGTCAAAATTATTGCAGACATACCAAGTTGAAATTATATGAAAATGCCTAAAAAATGCCAAAAAGTCAACATGATGCCAGATACTGAGTTGAAACTGGCGAAAGTCAAGTGTGTAATGTAAAAACCAATATATTAACGTGTGTATCAGGAGTAAGAGTAGAAAGCCTCTCTCCAGCTCTTCAACAGATCGACTCTTGCTGACACATAAAGCCACTGCAGTTATGACTCCTCTTCCCACCTCACTGGGACCAACCACAGAAAACTCTGCCTGGAAGCTGATTTCAGCGCTGTACGAGAATGGCCCAGTTTTACTACACTTCTGTTCAGCTGTGTCCAGCTTTCATCAGCTCTGGTCCAGTGGGTTCAACAGCACATCTTTCTGCTCAGCTCTGTTCAACACTGGGCTGGTTCTAACACACGTGCTCGGATGTCTGGGAGATTCTGACGCTGGACTTCAGCCGCCGGTCCATGGGACCTCAACGGGACTCCTCAGCCAAGCTGTACATACAGTATGAATGCTGTATAATGGCTGGATATGCTGAACTGAGGGCATATTGGGAACTATTCTGGATCATTGGCACATAAGTCTGTGTAATGTCAAACCAGTTTTCAAACCATACAATTCACAAATAAAAAAATTTAAACCAGACGTTGATTTGCAATTTTTTCCCTGTATACTTCATCAATAGATAGTTTGGTTAAATTATGACTTTACAAACAACCTATTGAATGGATGAAATCTATCCAGTCTAAAGTAATGACATGAAAAAGTCAAAAAATGACAAAAAGTCTAAATTATGACAGACATACCAAGTTGAAATTACATGAAAAAGTCCAAAAAATGACAAAAAGTCTAAATTATGACAGACATACCGAGTTGAAATTACATGAAAAAGTCAAAAAATGACAAAAAGTAAAAATTATGACAGACATAGTAAGTTGAAATTACATGAAAAAGTCCAAAAAATGACAAAAAGTCAAAATTATGAAAAAAGTCAAAATTATGAAAAAAGTCAAAATTATGAAAAAAGGTCAAAATTATGAAAAAAGTCAAAATTATGAAAAAAGTCAAAATTATGCAAAAAGTCAAAAATGACAAAAAGTCAAAATTATGAAAAAAGTCAAAAAATGACAAAAAGTCAAAATTATGAAAAAAAAGTCAAAAATGACAAAAAGTCAAAATTATGACAGAAATACCAAGTTGAAATTACATGAAAAAGTCCAAAAAATGACAAAAAGTCTAAATTATGACAGACATACCAAGTTGAAATTACATGAAAAAGTCCAAAAAATGACAAAAAGTCTAAATTATGACAGACATACCGAGTTGAAATTACATGAAAAAGTCAAAAAATGACAAAAAGTAAAAATTATGACAGACATAGTAAGTTGAAATTACATGAAAAAGTCCAAAAAATGACAAAAAGTCAAAATTATGAAAAAAGTCAAAATTATGAAAAAAGGTCAAAATTATGAAAAAAGTCAAAATTATGAAAAAAGTCAAAATTATGCAAAAAGTCAAAAATGACAAAAAGTCAAAATTATGAAAAAAGTCAAAAATGACAAAAAGTCAAAATTATGAAAAAAAAGTCAAAAATGACAAAAAGTCAAAATTATTGCAGACATACCAAGTTGAAATTATATGAAAATGCCTAAAAAATGCCAAAAAGTCAACATGATGCCAGATACTGAGTTGAAACTGGCGAAAGTCAAGTGTGTAATGTAAAAACCAATATATTAACGTGTGTATCAGGAGTAAGAGTAGAAAGCCTCTCTCCAGCTCTTCAACAGATCGACTCTTGCTGACACATAAAGCCACTGCAGTTATGACTCCTCTTCCCACCTCACTGGGACCAACCACAGAAAACTCTGCCTGGAAGCTGATTTCAGCGCTGTACGAGAATGGCCCAGTTTTACTACACTTCTGTTCAGCTGTGTCCAGCTTTCATCAGCTCTGGTCCAGTGGGTTCAACAGCACATCTTTCTGCTCAGCTCTGTTCAACACTGGGCTGGTTCTAACACACGTGCTCGGATGTCTGGGAGATTGTGGCGCTGGACTTCAGCCGCCGGTCCATGGGACCTCAACGGGACTCCTCAGCCAAGCTGTACATACAGTATGAATGCTGTATAATGGCTGGATATGCTGAACTGAGGGCATATTGGGAACTATTCTGGATCATTGGCACATAAGTCTGTGTAATGTCAAACCAGTTTTCAAACCATACAATTCACAAATAAAAAAATTTAAACCAGACGTTGATTTGCAATTTTTTCCCTGTATACTTCATCAATAGATAGTTTGGTTAAATTATGACTTTACAAACAACCTATTGAATGGATGAAATCTATCCAGTCTAAAGTAATGACATGAAAAAGTCAAAAAATGACGAAAAGTAAAAATTATGACAGAAATACCAAGTTGAAATTACATGAAAAAGTCCAAAAAATGACAAAAAGTCTAAATTATGACAGACATACCAAGTTGAAATTACATGAAAAAGTCCAAAAAATGACAAAAAGTCTAAATTATGACAGACATACCGAGTTGAAATTACATGAAAAAGTCAAAAAATGACAAAAAGTAAAAATTATGACAGACATAGTAAGTTGAAATTACATGAAAAAGTCCAAAAAATGACAAAAAGTCAAAATTATGAAAAAAGTCAAAATTATGAAAAAAGTCAAAATTATGAAAAAAGGTCAAAATTATGAAAAAAGTCAAAATTATGAAAAAAGTCAAAATTATGAAAAAAGTCAAAAATGACAAAAAGTCAAAATTATGAAAAAAGTCAAAAATGACAAAAAGTCAAAATTATTGCAGACATACCAAGTTGAAATTATATGAAAATGCCTAAAAAATGCCAAAAAGTCAACATGATGCCAGATACTGAGTTGAAACTGGCGAAAGTCAAGTGTGTAATGTAAAAACCAATATATTAACGTGTGTATCAGGAGTAAGAGTAGAAAGCCTCTCTCCAGCTCTTCAACAGATCGACTCTTGCTGACACATAAAGCCACTGCAGTTATGACTCCTCTTCCCACCTCACTGGGACCAACCACAGAAAACTCTGCCTGGAAGCTGATTTCAGCGCTGTACGAGAATGGCCCAGTTTTACTACACTTCTGTTCAGCTGTGTCCAGCTTTCATCAGCTCTGGTCCAGTGGGTTCAACAGCACATCTTTCTGCTCAGCTCTGTTCAACACTGGGCTGGTTCTAACACACGTGCTCGGATGTCTGGGAGATTCTGACGCTGGACTTCAGCCGCCGGTCCATGGGACCTCAACGGGACTCCTCAGCCAAGCTGTACATACAGTATGAATGCTGTATAATGGCTGGATATGCTGAACTGAGGGCATATTGGGAACTATTCTGGATCATTGGCACATAAGTCTGTGTAATGTCAAACCAGTTTTCAAACCATACAATTCACAAATAAAAAAATTTAAACCAGACGTTGATTTGCAATTTTTTCCCTGTATACTTCATCAATAGATAGTTTGGTTAAATTATGACTTTACAAACAACCTATTGAATGGATGAAATCTATCCAGTCTAAAGTAATGACATGAAAAAGTCAAAAAATGACAAAAAGTCTAAATTATGACAGACATACCAAGTTGAAATTACATGAAAAAGTCCAAAAAATGACAAAAAGTCTAAATTATGACAGACATACCGAGTTGAAATTACATGAAAAAGTCAAAAAATGACAAAAAGTAAAAATTATGACAGACATAGTAAGTTGAAATTACATGAAAAAGTCCAAAAAATGACAAAAAGTCAAAATTATGAAAAAAGTCAAAATTATGAAAAAAGTCAAAATTATGAAAAAAGGTCAAAATTATGAAAAAAGTCAAAATTATGAAAAAAGTCAAAATTATGCAAAAAGTCAAAAATGACAAAAAGTCAAAATTATGAAAAAAGTCAAAAATGACAAAAAGTCTAAATTATGACAGACATACCGAGTTGAAATTACATGAAAAAGTCAAAAAATGACAAAAAGTAAAAATTATGACAGACATAGTAAGTTGAAATTACATGAAAAAGTCCAAAAAATGACAAAAAGTCAAAATTATGAAAAAAGTCAAAATTATGAAAAAAGGTCAAAATTATGAAAAAAGTCAAAATTATGAAAAAAGTCAAAATTATGCAAAAAGTCAAAAATGACAAAAAGTCAAAATTATGAAAAAAGTCAAAAATGACAAAAAGTCAAAATTATGAAAAAAAAGTCAAAAATGACAAAAAGTCAAAATTATTGCAGACATACCAAGTTGAAATTATATGAAAATGCCTAAAAAATGCCAAAAAGTCAACATGATGCCAGATACTGAGTTGAAACTGGCGAAAGTCAAGTGTGTAATGTAAAAACCAATATATTAACGTGTGTATCAGGAGTAAGAGTAGAAAGCCTCTCTCCAGCTCTTCAACAGATCGACTCTTGCTGACACATAAAGCCACTGCAGTTATGACTCCTCTTCCCACCTCACTGGGACCAACCACAGAAAACTCTGCCTGGAAGCTGATTTCAGCGCTGTACGAGAATGGCCCAGTTTTACTACACTTCTGTTCAGCTGTGTCCAGCTTTCATCAGCTCTGGTCCAGTGGGTTCAACAGCACATCTTTCTGCTCAGCTCTGTTCAACACTGGGCTGGTTCTAACACACGTGCTCGGATGTCTGGGAGATTCTGACGCTGGACTTCAGCCGCCGGTCCATGGGACCTCAACGGGACTCCTCAGCCAAGCTGTACATACAGTATGAATGCTGTATAATGGCTGGATATGCTGAACTGAGGGCATATTGGGAACTATTCTGGATCATTGGCACATAAGTCTGTGTAATGTCAAACCAGTTTTCAAACCATACAATTCACAAATAAAAAAATTTAAACCAGACGTTGATTTGCAATTTTTTCCCTGTATACTTCATCAATAGATAGTTTGGTTAAATTATGACTTTACAAACAACCTATTGAATGGATGAAATCTATCCAGTCTAAAGTAATGACATGAAAAAGTCAAAAAATGACAAAAAGTCTAAATTATGACAGACATACCAAGTTGAAATTACATGAAAAAGTCCAAAAAATGACAAAAAGTCTAAATTATGACAGACATACCGAGTTGAAATTACATGAAAAAGTCAAAAAATGACAAAAAGTAAAAATTATGACAGACATAGTAAGTTGAAATTACATGAAAAAGTCCAAAAAATGACAAAAAGTCAAAATTATGAAAAAAGTCAAAATTATGAAAAAAGTCAAAATTATGAAAAAAGGTCAAAATTATGAAAAAAGTCAAAATTATGAAAAAAGTCAAAATTATGCAAAAAGTCAAAAATGACAAAAAGTCAAAATTATGAAAAAAGTCAAAAATGACAAAAAGTCAAAATTATGAAAAAAAAGTCAAAAATGACAAAAAGTCAAAATTATTGCAGACATACCAAGTTGAAATTATATGAAAATGCCTAAAAAATGCCAAAAAGTCAACATGATGCCAGATACTGAGTTGAAACTGGCGAAAGTCAAGTGTGTAATGTAAAAACCAATATATTAACGTGTGTATCAGGAGTAAGAGTAGAAAGCCTCTCTCCAGCTCTTCAACAGATCGACTCTTGCTGACACATAAAGCCACTGCAGTTATGACTCCTCTTCCCACCTCACTGGGACCAACCACAGAAAACTCTGCCTGGAAGCTGATTTCAGCGCTGTACGAGAATGGCCCAGTTTTACTACACTTCTGTTCAGCTGTGTCCAGCTTTCATCAGCTCTGGTCCAGTGGGTTCAACAGCACATCTTTCTGCTCAGCTCTGTTCAACACTGGGCTGGTTCTAACACACGTGCTCGGATGTCTGGGAGATTCTGACGCTGGACTTCAGCCGCCGGTCCATGGGACCTCAACGGGACTCCTCAGCCAAGCTGTACATACAGTATGAATGCTGTATAATGGCTGGATATGCTGAACTGAGGGCATATTGGGAACTATTCTGGATCATTGGCACATAAGTCTGTGTAATGTCAAACCAGTTTTCAAACCATACAATTCACAAATAAAAAAATTTAAACCAGACGTTGATTTGCAATTTTTTCCCTGTATACTTCATCAATAGATAGTTTGGTTAAATTATGACTTTACAAACAACCTATTGAATGGATGAAATCTATCCAGTCTAAAGTAATGACATGAAAAAGTCAAAAAATGACAAAAAGTCTAAATTATGACAGACATACCAAGTTGAAATTACATGAAAAAGTCCAAAAAATGACAAAAAGTCTAAATTATGACAGACATACCGAGTTGAAATTACATGAAAAAGTCAAAAAATGACAAAAAGTAAAAATTATGACAGACATAGTAAGTTGAAATTACATGAAAAAGTCCAAAAAATGACAAAAAGTCAAAATTATGAAAAAAGTCAAAATTATGAAAAAAGTCAAAATTATGAAAAAAGGTCAAAATTATGAAAAAAGTCAAAATTATGAAAAAAGTCAAAATTATGCAAAAAGTCAAAAATGACAAAAAGTCAAAATTATGAAAAAAGTCAAAAATGACAAAAAGTCAAAATTATGAAAAAAAAGTCAAAAATGACAAAAAGTCAAAATTATTGCAGACATACCAAGTTGAAATTATATGAAAATGCCTAAAAAATGCCAAAAAGTCAACATGATGCCAGATACTGAGTTGAAACTGGCGAAAGTCAAGTGTGTAATGTAAAAACCAATATATTAACGTGTGTATCAGGAGTAAGAGTAGAAAGCCTCTCTCCAGCTCTTCAACAGATCGACTCTTGCTGACACATAAAGCCACTGCAGTTATGACTCCTCTTCCCACCTCACTGGGACCAACCACAGAAAACTCTGCCTGGAAGCTGATTTCAGCGCTGTACGAGAATGGCCCAGTTTTACTACACTTCTGTTCAGCTGTGTCCAGCTTTCATCAGCTCTGGTCCAGTGGGTTCAACAGCACATCTTTCTGCTCAGCTCTGTTCAACACTGGGCTGGTTCTAACACACGTGCTCGGATGTCTGGGAGATTCTGACGCTGGACTTCAGCCGCCGGTCCATGGGACCTCAACGGGACTCCTCAGCCAAGCTGTACATACAGTATGAATGCTGTATAATGGCTGGATATGCTGAACTGAGGGCATATTGGGAACTATTCTGGATCATTGGCACATAAGTCTGTGTAATGTCAAACCAGTTTTCAAACCATACAATTCACAAATAAAAAAATTTAAACCAGACGTTGATTTGCAATTTTTTCCCTGTATACTTCATCAATAGATAGTTTGGTTAAATTATGACTTTACAAACAACCTATTGAATGGATGAAATCTATCCAGTCTAAAGTAATGACATGAAAAAGTCAAAAAATGACGAAAAGTAAAAATTATGACAGAAATACCAAGTTGAAATTACATGAAAAAGTCCAAAAAATGACAAAAAGTCTAAATTATGACAGACATACCGAGTTGAAATTACATGAAAAAGTCAAAAAATGACAAAAAGTAAAAATTATGACAGACATAGTAAGTTGAAATTACATGAAAAAGTCCAAAAAATGACAAAAAGTCAAAATTATGAAAAAAGTCAAAATTATGAAAAAAGGTCAAAATTATGAAAAAAGTCAAAATTATGAAAAAAGTCAAAATTATGCAAAAAGTCAAAAATGACAAAAAGTCAAAATTATGAAAAAAGTCAAAAATGAAAAAAAGTCAAAATTATGAAAAAAAAGTCAAAAATGACAAAAAGTCAAAATTATTGCAGACATACCAAGTTGAAATTATATGAAAATGCCTAAAAAATGCCAAAAAGTCAACATGATGCCAGATACTGAGTTGAAACTGGCGAAAGTCAAGTGTGTAATGTAAAAACCAATATATTAACGTGTGTATCAGGAGTAAGAGTAGAAAGCCTCTCTCCAGCTCTTCAACAGATCGACTCTTGCTGACACATAAAGCCACTGCAGTTATGACTCCTCTTCCCACCTCACTGGGACCAACCACAGAAAACTCTGCCTGGAAGCTGATTTCAGCGCTGTACGAGAATGGCCCAGTTTTACTACACTTCTGTTCAGCTGTGTCCAGCTTTCATCAGCTCTGGTCCAGTGGGTTCAACAGCACATCTTTCTGCTCAGCTCTGTTCAACACTGGGCTGGTTCTAACACACGTGCTCGGATGTCTGGGAGATTGTGGCGCTGGACTTCAGCCGCCGGTCCATGGGACCTCAACGGGACTCCTCAGCCAAGCTGTACATACAGTATGAATGCTGTATAATGGCTGGATATGCTGAACTGAGGGCATATTGGGAACTATTCTGGATCATTGGCACATAAGTCTGTGTAATGTCAAACCAGTTTTCAAACCATACAATTCACAAATAAAAAAATTTAAACCAGACGTTGATTTGCAATTTTTTCCCTGTATACTTCATCAATAGATAGTTTGGTTAAATTATGACTTTACAAACAACCTATTGAATGGATGAAATCTATCCAGTCTAAAGTAATGACATGAAAAAGTCAAAAAATGACGAAAAGTAAAAATTATGACAGAAATACCAAGTTGAAATTACATGAAAAAGTCCAAAAAATGACAAAAAGTCTAAATTATGACAGACATACCAAGTTGAAATTACATGAAAAAGTCCAAAAAATGACAAAAAGTCTAAATTATGACAGACATACCGAGTTGAAATTACATGAAAAAGTCAAAAAATGACAAAAAGTAAAAATTATGACAGACATAGTAAGTTGAAATTACATGAAAAAGTCCAAAAAATGACAAAAAGTCAAAATTATGAAAAAAGTCAAAATTATGAAAAAAGTCAAAATTATGAAAAAAGGTCAAAATTATGAAAAAAGTCAAAATTATGAAAAAAGTCAAAATTATGCAAAAAGTCAAAAATGACAAAAAGTCAAAATTATGAAAAAAGTCAAAAATGACAAAAAGTCAAAATTATGAAAAAAAAGTCAAAAATGACAAAAAGTCAAAATTATTGCAGACATACCAAGTTGAAATTATATGAAAATGCCTAAAAAATGCCAAAAAGTCAACATGATGCCAGATACTGAGTTGAAACTGGCGAAAGTCAAGTGTGTAATGTAAAAACCAATATATTAACGTGTGTATCAGGAGTAAGAGTAGAAAGCCTCTCTCCAGCTCTTCAACAGATCGACTCTTGCTGACACATAAAGCCACTGCAGTTATGACTCCTCTTCCCACCTCACTGGGACCAACCACAGAAAACTCTGCCTGGAAGCTGATTTCAGCGCTGTACGAGAATGGCCCAGTTTTACTACACTTCTGTTCAGCTGTGTCCAGCTTTCATCAGCTCTGGTCCAGTGGGTTCAACAGCACATCTTTCTGCTCAGCTCTGTTCAACACTGGGCTGGTTCTAACACACGTGCTCGGATGTCTGGGAGATTCTGACGCTGGACTTCAGCCGCCGGTCCATGGGACCTCAACGGGACTCCTCAGCCAAGCTGTACATACAGTATGAATGCTGTATAATGGCTGGATATGCTGAACTGAGGGCATATTGGGAACTATTCTGGATCATTGGCACATAAGTCTGTGTAATGTCAAACCAGTTTTCAAACCATACAATTCACAAATAAAAAAATTTAAACCAGACGTTGATTTGCAATTTTTTCCCTGTATACTTCATCAATAGATAGTTTGGTTAAATTATGACTTTACAAACAACCTATTGAATGGATGAAATCTATCCAGTCTAAAGTAATGACATGAAAAAGTCAAAAAATGACGAAAAGTAAAAATTATGACAGAAATACCAAGTTGAAATTACATGAAAAAGTCCAAAAAATGACAAAAAGTCTAAATTATGACAGACATACCGAGTT
The DNA here is from genome assembly GCF_029890125.1 of Rhinichthys klamathensis goyatoka. Classification (NCBI taxonomy): domain Eukaryota; kingdom Metazoa; phylum Chordata; class Actinopteri; order Cypriniformes; family Leuciscidae; genus Rhinichthys; species Rhinichthys klamathensis. The sequence continues at coordinate 963,420 of NW_026606625.1, read as the reverse complement.
GAAATTACATGAAAAAGTCAAAAAATGACAAAAAGTAAAAATTATGACAGACATAGTAAGTTGAAATTACATGAAAAAGTCCAAAAAATGACAAAAAGTCAAAATTATGAAAAAAGTCAAAATTATGAAAAAAGGTCAAAATTATGAAAAAAGTCAAAATTATGAAAAAAGTCAAAATTATGCAAAAAGTCAAAAATGACAAAAAGTCAAAATTATGAAAAAAGTCAAAAATGACAAAAAGTCAAAATTATGAAAAAAAAGTCAAAAATGACAAAAAGTCAAAATTATTGCAGACATACCAAGTTGAAATTATATGAAAATGCCTAAAAAATGCCAAAAAGTCAACATGATGCCAGATACTGAGTTGAAACTGGCGAAAGTCAAGTGTGTAATGTAAAAACCAATATATTAACGTGTGTATCAGGAGTAAGAGTAGAAAGCCTCTCTCCAGCTCTTCAACAGATCGACTCTTGCTGACACATAAAGCCACTGCAGTTATGACTCCTCTTCCCACCTCACTGGGACCAACCACAGAAAACTCTGCCTGGAAGCTGATTTCAGCGCTGTACGAGAATGGCCCAGTTTTACTACACTTCTGTTCAGCTGTGTCCAGCTTTCATCAGCTCTGGTCCAGTGGGTTCAACAGCACATCTTTCTGCTCAGCTCTGTTCAACACTGGGCTGGTTCTAACACACGTGCTCGGATGTCTGGGAGATTCTGACGCTGGACTTCAGCCGCCGGTCCATGGGACCTCAACGGGACTCCTCAGCCAAGCTGTACATACAGTATGAATGCTGTATAATGGCTGGATATGCTGAACTGAGGGCATATTGGGAACTATTCTGGATCATTGGCACATAAGTCTGTGTAATGTCAAACCAGTTTTCAAACCATACAATTCACAAATAAAAAAATTTAAACCAGACGTTGATTTGCAATTTTTTCCCTGTATACTTCATCAATAGATAGTTTGGTTAAATTATGACTTTACAAACAACCTATTGAATGGATGAAATCTATCCAGTCTAAAGTAATGACATGAAAAAGTCAAAAAATGACGAAAAGTAAAAATTATGACAGAAATACCAAGTTGAAATTACATGAAAAAGTCCAAAAAATGACAAAAAGTCTAAATTATGACAGACATACCGAGTTGAAATTACATGAAAAAGTCAAAAAATGACAAAAAGTAAAAATTATGACAGACATAGTAAGTTGAAATTACATGAAAAAGTCCAAAAAATGACAAAAAGTCAAAATTATGAAAAAAGTCAAAATTATGAAAAAAGGTCAAAATTATGAAAAAAGTCAAAATTATGAAAAAAGTCAAAATTATGCAAAAAGTCAAAAATGACAAAAAGTCAAAATTATGAAAAAAGTCAAAAATGAAAAAAAGTCAAAATTATGAAAAAAAAGTCAAAAATGACAAAAAGTCAAAATTATTGCAGACATACCAAGTTGAAATTATATGAAAATGCCTAAAAAATGCCAAAAAGTCAACATGATGCCAGATACTGAGTTGAAACTGGCGAAAGTCAAGTGTGTAATGTAAAAACCAATATATTAACGTGTGTATCAGGAGTAAGAGTAGAAAGCCTCTCTCCAGCTCTTCAACAGATCGACTCTTGCTGACACATAAAGCCACTGCAGTTATGACTCCTCTTCCCACCTCACTGGGACCAACCACAGAAAACTCTGCCTGGAAGCTGATTTCAGCGCTGTACGAGAATGGCCCAGTTTTACTACACTTCTGTTCAGCTGTGTCCAGCTTTCATCAGCTCTGGTCCAGTGGGTTCAACAGCACATCTTTCTGCTCAGCTCTGTTCAACACTGGGCTGGTTCTAACACACGTGCTCGGATGTCTGGGAGATTGTGGCGCTGGACTTCAGCCGCCGGTCCATGGGACCTCAACGGGACTCCTCAGCCAAGCTGTACATACAGTATGAATGCTGTATAATGGCTGGATATGCTGAACTGAGGGCATATTGGGAACTATTCTGGATCATTGGCACATAAGTCTGTGTAATGTCAAACCAGTTTTCAAACCATACAATTCACAAATAAAAAAATTTAAACCAGACGTTGATTTGCAATTTTTTCCCTGTATACTTCATCAATAGATAGTTTGGTTAAATTATGACTTTACAAACAACCTATTGAATGGATGAAATCTATCCAGTCTAAAGTAATGACATGAAAAAGTCAAAAAATGACGAAAAGTAAAAATTATGACAGAAATACCAAGTTGAAATTACATGAAAAAGTCCAAAAAATGACAAAAAGTCTAAATTATGACAGACATACCAAGTTGAAATTACATGAAAAAGTCCAAAAAATGACAAAAAGTCTAAATTATGACAGACATACCGAGTTGAAATTACATGAAAAAGTCAAAAAATGACAAAAAGTAAAAATTATGACAGACATAGTAAGTTGAAATTACATGAAAAAGTCCAAAAAATGACAAAAAGTCAAAATTATGAAAAAAGTCAAAATTATGAAAAAAGTCAAAATTATGAAAAAAGGTCAAAATTATGAAAAAAGTCAAAATTATGAAAAAAGTCAAAATTATGCAAAAAGTCAAAAATGACAAAAAGTCAAAATTATGAAAAAAGTCAAAAATGACAAAAAGTCAAAATTATGAAAAAAAAGTCAAAAATGACAAAAAGTCAAAATTATTGCAGACATACCAAGTTGAAATTATATGAAAATGCCTAAAAAATGCCAAAAAGTCAACATGATGCCAGATACTGAGTTGAAACTGGCGAAAGTCAAGTGTGTAATGTAAAAACCAATATATTAACGTGTGTATCAGGAGTAAGAGTAGAAAGCCTCTCTCCAGCTCTTCAACAGATCGACTCTTGCTGACACATAAAGCCACTGCAGTTATGACTCCTCTTCCCACCTCACTGGGACCAACCACAGAAAACTCTGCCTGGAAGCTGATTTCAGCGCTGTACGAGAATGGCCCAGTTTTACTACACTTCTGTTCAGCTGTGTCCAGCTTTCATCAGCTCTGGTCCAGTGGGTTCAACAGCACATCTTTCTGCTCAGCTCTGTTCAACACTGGGCTGGTTCTAACACACGTGCTCGGATGTCTGGGAGATTCTGGCGCTGGACTTCAGCCGCCGGTCCATGGGACCTCAACGGGACTCCTCAGCCAAGCTGTACATACAGTATGAATGCTGTATAATGGCTGGATATGCTGAACTGAGGGCATATTGGGAACTATTCTGGATCATTGGCACATAAGTCTGTGTAATGTCAAACCAGTTTTCAAACCATACAATTCACAAATAAAAAAATTTAAACCAGACGTTGATTTGCAATTTTTTCCCTGTATACTTCATCAATAGATAGTTTGGTTAAATTATGACTTTACAAACAACCTATTGAATGGATGAAATCTATCCAGTCTAAAGTAATGACATGAAAAAGTCAAAAAATGACGAAAAGTAAAAATTATGACAGAAATACCAAGTTGAAATTACATGAAAAAGTCCAAAAAATGACAAAAAGTCTAAATTATGACAGACATACCGAGTTGAAATTACATGAAAAAGTCAAAAAATGACAAAAAGTAAAAATTATGACAGACATAGTAAGTTGAAATTACATGAAAAAGTCCAAAAAATGACAAAAAGTCAAAATTATGAAAAAAGTCAAAATTATGAAAAAAGGTCAAAATTATGAAAAAAGTCAAAATTATGAAAAAAGTCAAAATTATGCAAAAAGTCAAAAATGACAAAAAGTCAAAATTATGAAAAAAGTCAAAAATGACAAAAAGTCAAAATTATGAAAAAAAAGTCAAAAATGACAAAAAGTCAAAATTATTGCAGACATACCAAGTTGAAATTATATGAAAATGCCTAAAAAATGCCAAAAAGTCAACATGATGCCAGATACTGAGTTGAAACTGGCGAAAGTCAAGTGTGTAATGTAAAAACCAATATATTAACGTGTGTATCAGGAGTAAGAGTAGAAAGCCTCTCTCCAGCTCTTCAACAGATCGACTCTTGCTGACACATAAAGCCACTGCAGTTATGACTCCTCTTCCCACCTCACTGGGACCAACCACAGAAAACTCTGCCTGGAAGCTGATTTCAGCGCTGTACGAGAATGGCCCAGTTTTACTACACTTCTGTTCAGCTGTGTCCAGCTTTCATCAGCTCTGGTCCAGTGGGTTCAACAGCACATCTTTCTGCTCAGCTCTGTTCAACACTGGGCTGGTTCTAACACACGTGCTCGGATGTCTGGGAGATTCTGACGCTGGACTTCAGCCGCCGGTCCATGGGACCTCAACGGGACTCCTCAGCCAAGCTGTACATACAGTATGAATGCTGTATAATGGCTGGATATGCTGAACTGAGGGCATATTGGGAACTATTCTGGATCATTGGCACATAAGTCTGTGTAATGTCAAACCAGTTTTCAAACCATACAATTCACAAATAAAAAAATTTAAACCAGACGTTGATTTGCAATTTTTTCCCTGTATACTTCATCAATAGATAGTTTGGTTAAATTATGACTTTACAAACAACCTATTGAATGGATGAAATCTATCCAGTCTAAAGTAATGACATGAAAAAGTCAAAAAATGACGAAAAGTAAAAATTATGACAGAAATACCAAGTTGAAATTACATGAAAAAGTCCAAAAAATGACAAAAAGTCTAAATTATGACAGACATACCGAGTTGAAATTACATGAAAAAGTCAAAAAATGACAAAAAGTAAAAATTATGACAGACATAGTAAGTTGAAATTACATGAAAAAGTCCAAAAAATGACAAAAAGTCAAAATTATGAAAAAAGTCAAAATTATGAAAAAAGGTCAAAATTATGAAAAAAGTCAAAATTATGAAAAAAGTCAAAATTATGCAAAAAGTCAAAAATGACAAAAAGTCAAAATTATGAAAAAAGTCAAAAATGACAAAAAGTCAAAATTATGAAAAAAAAGTCAAAAATGACAAAAAGTCCAAATTATTGCAGACATACCAAGTTGAAATTATATGAAAATGCCTAAAAAATGCCAAAAAGTCAACATGATGCCAGATACTGAGTTGAAACTGGCGAAAGTCAAGTGTGTAATGTAAAAACCAATATATTAACGTGTGTATCAGGAGTAAGAGTAGAAAGCCTCTCTCCAGCTCTTCAACAGATCGACTCTTGCTGACACATAAAGCCACTGCAGTTATGACTCCTCTTCCCACCTCACTGGGACCAACCACAGAAAACTCTGCCTGGAAGCTGATTTCAGCGCTGTACGAGAATGGCCCAGTTTTACTACACTTCTGTTCAGCTGTGTCCAGCTTTCATCAGCTCTGGTCCAGTGGGTTCAACAGCACATCTTTCTGCTCAGCTCTGTTCAACACTGGGCTGGTTCTAACACACGTGCTCGGATGTCTGGGAGATTCTGACGCTGGACTTCAGCCGCCGGTCCATGGGACCTCAACGGGACTCCTCAGCCAAGCTGTACATACAGTATGAATGCTGTATAATGGCTGGATATGCTGAACTGAGGGCATATTGGGAACTATTCTGGATCATTGGCACATAAGTCTGTGTAATGTCAAACCAGTTTTCAAACCATACAATTCACAAATAAAAAAATTTAAACCAGACGTTGATTTGCAATTTTTTCCCTGTATACTTCATCAATAGATAGTTTGGTTAAATTATGACTTTACAAACAACCTATTGAATGGATGAAATCTATCCAGTCTAAAGTAATGACATGAAAAAGTCAAAAAATGACGAAAAGTAAAAATTATGACAGAAATACCAAGTTGAAATTACATGAAAAAGTCCAAAAAATGACAAAAAGTCTAAATTATGACAGACATACCAAGTTGAAATTACATGAAAAAGTCCAAAAAATGACAAAAAGTCTAAATTATGACAGACATACCGAGTTGAAATTACATGAAAAAGTCAAAAAATGACAAAAAGTAAAAATTATGACAGACATAGTAAGTTGAAATTACATGAAAAAGTCCAAAAAATGACAAAAAGTCAAAATTATGAAAAAAGTCAAAATTATGAAAAAAGTCAAAATTATGAAAAAAGGTCAAAATTATGAAAAAAGTCAAAATTATGAAAAAAGTCAAAATTATGCAAAAAGTCAAAAATGACAAAAAGTCAAAATTATGAAAAAAGTCAAAAATGACAAAAAGTCAAAATTATGAAAAAAAAGTCAAAAATGACAAAAAGTCAAAATTATTGCAGACATACCAAGTTGAAATTATATGAAAATGCCTAAAAAATGCCAAAAAGTCAACATGATGCCAGATACTGAGTTGAAACTGGCGAAAGTCAAGTGTGTAATGTAAAAACCAATATATTAACGTGTGTATCAGGAGTAAGAGTAGAAAGCCTCTCTCCAGCTCTTCAACAGATCGACTCTTGCTGACACATAAAGCCACTGCAGTTATGACTCCTCTTCCCACCTCACTGGGACCAACCACAGAAAACTCTGCCTGGAAGCTGATTTCAGCGCTGTACGAGAATGGCCCAGTTTTACTACACTTCTGTTCAGCTGTGTCCAGCTTTCATCAGCTCTGGTCCAGTGGGTTCAACAGCACATCTTTCTGCTCAGCTCTGTTCAACACTGGGCTGGTTCTAACACACGTGCTCGGATGTCTGGGAGATTCTGACGCTGGACTTCAGCCGCCGGTCCATGGGACCTCAACGGGACTCCTCAGCCAAGCTGTACATACAGTATGAATGCTGTATAATGGCTGGATATGCTGAACTGAGGGCATATTGGGAACTATTCTGGATCATTGGCACATAAGTCTGTGTAATGTCAAACCAGTTTTCAAACCATACAATTCACAAATAAAAAAATTTAAACCAGACGTTGATTTGCAATTTTTTCCCTGTATACTTCATCAATAGATAGTTTGGTTAAATTATGACTTTACAAACAACCTATTGAATGGATGAAATCTATCCAGTCTAAAGTAATGACATGAAAAAGTCAAAAAATGACAAAAAGTCTAAATTATGACAGACATACCAAGTTGAAATTACATGAAAAAGTCCAAAAAATGACAAAAAGTCTAAATTATGACAGACATACCGAGTTGAAATTACATGAAAAAGTCAAAAAATGACAAAAAGTAAAAATTATGACAGACATAGTAAGTTGAAATTACATGAAAAAGTCCAAAAAATGACAAAAAGTCAAAATTATGAAAAAAGTCAAAATTATGAAAAAAGTCAAAATTATGAAAAAAGGTCAAAATTATGAAAAAAGTCAAAATTATGAAAAAAGTCAAAATTATGCAAAAAGTCAAAAATGACAAAAAGTCAAAATTATGAAAAAAGTCAAAAATGACAAAAAGTCAAAATTATGAAAAAAAAGTCAAAAATGACAAAAAGTCAAAATTATTGCAGACATACCAAGTTGAAATTATATGAAAATGCCTAAAAAATGCCAAAAAGTCAACATGATGCCAGATACTGAGTTGAAACTGGCGAAAGTCAAGTGTGTAATGTAAAAACCAATATATTAACGTGTGTATCAGGAGTAAGAGTAGAAAGCCTCTCTCCAGCTCTTCAACAGATCGACTCTTGCTGACACATAAAGCCACTGCAGTTATGACTCCTCTTCCCACCTCACTGGGACCAACCACAGAAAACTCTGCCTGGAAGCTGATTTCAGCGCTGTACGAGAATGGCCCAGTTTTACTACACTTCTGTTCAGCTGTGTCCAGCTTTCATCAGCTCTGGTCCAGTGGGTTCAACAGCACATCTTTCTGCTCAGCTCTGTTCAACACTGGGCTGGTTCTAACACACGTGCTCGGATGTCTGGGAGATTCTGACGCTGGACTTCAGCCGCCGGTCCATGGGACCTCAACGGGACTCCTCAGCCAAGCTGTACATACAGTATGAATGCTGTATAATGGCTGGATATGCTGAACTGAGGGCATATTGGGAACTATTCTGGATCATTGGCACATAAGTCTGTGTAATGTCAAACCAGTTTTCAAACCATACAATTCACAAATAAAAAAATTTAAACCAGACGTTGATTTGCAATTTTTTCCCTGTATACTTCATCAATAGATAGTTTGGTTAAATTATGACTTTACAAACAACCTATTGAATGGATGAAATCTATCCAGTCTAAAGTAATGACATGAAAAAGTCAAAAAATGACAAAAAGTCTAAATTATGACAGACATACCAAGTTGAAATTACATGAAAAAGTCCAAAAAATGACAAAAAGTCTAAATTATGACAGACATACCGAGTTGAAATTACATGAAAAAGTCAAAAAATGACAAAAAGTAAAAATTATGACAGACATAGTAAGTTGAAATTACATGAAAAAGTCCAAAAAATGACAAAAAGTCAAAATTATGAAAAAAGTCAAAATTATGAAAAAAGTCAAAATTATGAAAAAAGGTCAAAATTATGAAAAAAGTCAAAATTATGAAAAAAGTCAAAATTATGCAAAAAGTCAAAAATGACAAAAAGTCAAAATTATGAAAAAAGTCAAAAAATGACAAAAAGTCAAAATTATGAAAAAAAAGTCAAAAATGACAAAAAGTCAAAATTATGACAGAAATACCAAGTTGAAATTACATGAAAAAGTCCAAAAAATGACAAAAAGTCTAAATTATGACAGACATACCAAGTTGAAATTACATGAAAAAGTCCAAAAAATGACAAAAAGTCTAAATTATGACAGACATACCGAGTTGAAATTACATGAAAAAGTCAAAAAATGACAAAAAGTAAAAATTATGACAGACATAGTAAGTTGAAATTACATGAAAAAGTCCAAAAAATGACAAAAAGTCAAAATTATGAAAAAAGTCAAAATTATGAAAAAAGGTCAAAATTATGAAAAAAGTCAAAATTATGAAAAAAGTCAAAATTATGCAAAAAGTCAAAAATGACAAAAAGTCAAAATTATGAAAAAAGTCAAAAATGACAAAAAGTCAAAATTATGAAAAAAAAGTCAAAAATGACAAAAAGTCAAAATTATTGCAGACATACCAAGTTGAAATTATATGAAAATGCCTAAAAAATGCCAAAAAGTCAACATGATGCCAGATACTGAGTTGAAACTGGCGAAAGTCAAGTGTGTAATGTAAAAACCAATATATTAACGTGTGTATCAGGAGTAAGAGTAGAAAGCCTCTCTCCAGCTCTTCAACAGATCGACTCTTGCTGACACATAAAGCCACTGCAGTTATGACTCCTCTTCCCACCTCACTGGGACCAACCACAGAAAACTCTGCCTGGAAGCTGATTTCAGCGCTGTACGAGAATGGCCCAGTTTTACTACACTTCTGTTCAGCTGTGTCCAGCTTTCATCAGCTCTGGTCCAGTGGGTTCAACAGCACATCTTTCTGCTCAGCTCTGTTCAACACTGGGCTGGTTCTAACACACGTGCTCGGATGTCTGGGAGATTCTGACGCTGGACTTCAGCCGCCGGTCCATGGGACCTCAACGGGACTCCTCAGCCAAGCTGTACATACAGTATGAATGCTGTATAATGGCTGGATATGCTGAACTGAGGGCATATTGGGAACTATTCTGGATCATTGGCACATAAGTCTGTGTAATGTCAAACCAGTTTTCAAACCATACAATTCACAAATAAAAAAATTTAAACCAGACGTTGATTTGCAATTTTTTCCCTGTATACTTCATCAATAGATAGTTTGGTTAAATTATGACTTTACAAACAACCTATTGAATGGATGAAATCTATCCAGTCTAAAGTAATGACATGAAAAAGTCAAAAAATGACAAAAAGTCTAAATTATGACAGACATACCAAGTTGAAATTACATGAAAAAGTCCAAAAAATGACAAAAAGTCTAAATTATGACAGACATACCGAGTTGAAATTACATGAAAAAGTCAAAAAATGACAAAAAGTAAAAATTATGACAGACATAGTAAGTTGAAATTACATGAAAAAGTCCAAAAAATGACAAAAAGTCAAAATTATGAAAAAAGTCAAAATTATGAAAAAAGTCAAAATTATGAAAAAAGGTCAAAATTATGAAAAAAGTCAAAATTATGAAAAAAGTCAAAATTATGCAAAAAGTCAAAAATGACAAAAAGTCAAAATTATGAAAAAAGTCAAAAAATGACAAAAAGTCAAAATTATGAAAAAAAAGTCAAAAATGACAAAAAGTCAAAATTATGACAGAAATACCAAGTTGAAATTACATGAAAAAGTCCAAAAAATGACAAAAAGTCTAAATTATGACAGACATACCAAGTTGAAATTACATGAAAAAGTCCAAAAAATGACAAAAAGTCTAAATTATGACAGACATACCGAGTTGAAATTACATGAAAAAGTCAAAAAATGACAAAAAGTAAAAATTATGACAGACATAGTAAGTTGAAATTACATGAAAAAGTCCAAAAAATGACAAAAAGTCAAAATTATGAAAAAAGTCAAAATTATGAAAAAAGGTCAAAATTATGAAAAAAGTCAAAATTATGAAAAAAGTCAAAATTATGCAAAAAGTCAAAAATGACAAAAAGTCAAAATTATGAAAAAAGTCAAAAATGACAAAAAGTCAAAATTATGAAAAAAAAGTCAAAAATGACAAAAAGTCAAAATTATTGCAGACATACCAAGTTGAAATTATATGAAAATGCCTAAAAAATGCCAAAAAGTCAACATGATGCCAGATACTGAGTTGAAACTGGCGAAAGTCAAGTGTGTAATGTAAAAACCAATATATTAACGTGTGTATCAGGAGTAAGAGTAGAAAGCCTCTCTCCAGCTCTTCAACAGATCGACTCTTGCTGACACATAAAGCCACTGCAGTTATGACTCCTCTTCCCACCTCACTGGGACCAACCACAGAAAACTCTGCCTGGAAGCTGATTTCAGCGCTGTACGAGAATGGCCCAGTTTTACTACACTTCTGTTCAGCTGTGTCCAGCTTTCATCAGCTCTGGTCCAGTGGGTTCAACAGCACATCTTTCTGCTCAGCTCTGTTCAACACTGGGCTGGTTCTAACACACGTGCTCGGATGTCTGGGAGATTCTGACGCTGGACTTCAGCCGCCGGTCCATGGGACCTCAACGGGACTCCTCAGCCAAGCTGTACATACAGTATGAATGCTGTATAATGGCTGGATATGCTGAACTGAGGGCATATTGGGAACTATTCTGGATCATTGGCACATAAGTCTGTGTAATGTCAAACCAGTTTTCAAACCATACAATTCACAAATAAAAAAATTTAAACCAGACGTTGATTTGCAATTTTTTCCCTGTATACTTCATCAATAGATAGTTTGGTTAAATTATGACTTTACAAACAACCTATTGAATGGATGAAATCTATCCAGTCTAAAGTAATGACATGAAAAAGTCAAAAAATGACAAAAAGTCTAAATTATGACAGACATACCAAGTTGAAATTACATGAAAAAGTCCAAAAAATGACAAAAAGTCTAAATTATGACAGACATACCGAGTTGAAATTACATGAAAAAGTCAAAAAATGACAAAAAGTAAAAATTATGACAGACATAGTAAGTTGAAATTACATGAAAAAGTCCAAAAAATGACAAAAAGTCAAAATTATGAAAAAAGTCAAAATTATGAAAAAAGTCAAAATTATGAAAAAAGGTCAAAATTATGAAAAAAGTCAAAATTATGAAAAAAGTCAAAATTATGCAAAAAGTCAAAAATGACAAAAAGTCAAAATTATGAAAAAAGTCAAAAATGACAAAAAGTCAAAATTATGAAAAAAAAGTCAAAAATGACAAAAAGTCCAAATTATTGCAGACATACCAAGTTGAAATTATATGAAAATGCCTAAAAAATGCCAAAAAGTCAACATGATGCCAGATACTGAGTTGAAACTGGCGAAAGTCAAGTGTGTAATGTAAAAACCAATATATTAACGTGTGTATCAGGAGTAAGAGTAGAAAGCCTCTCTCCAGCTCTTCAACAGATCGACTCTTGCTGACACATAAAGCCACTGCAGTTATGACTCCTCTTCCCACCTCACTGGGACCAACCACAGAAAACTCTGCCTGGAAGCTGATTTCAGCGCTGTACGAGAATGGCCCAGTTTTACTACACTTCTGTTCAGCTGTGTCCAGCTTTCATCAGCTCTGGTCCAGTGGGTTCAACAGCACATCTTTCTGCTCAGCTCTGTTCAACACTGGGCTGGTTCTAACACACGTGCTCGGATGTCTGGGAGATTCTGACGCTGGACTTCAGCCGCCGGTCCATGGGACCTCAACGGGACTCCTCAGCCAAGCTGTACATACAGTATGAATGCTGTATAATGGCTGGATATGCTGAACTGAGGGCATATTGGGAACTATTCTGGATCATTGGCACATAAGTGGCACCTATTGGGAACTATTCCCAACTATTCCCAACTATTCCCAACTATTCCCAATATTGGGAACTATTCTGGATCATTGGCACATCTCATCCTTCGGATGAGACGTTAAACCGAGGTCCTGACTCTCTGTGGTCATTAAAAATCCCAGGATGTCTTTCGAAAGAGTAGGGGTGTAACCCCGGCATCCTGGCCAAATTTGCCCAGTGGCCTCCTAATCATCCCCATATATATATATATATATACACTGATTGGCTTCATCACTCTGTCTCCTCTCCACCAGTAACCTGGTGTGTGGTGAGCGTTCTGGCGCACTATGGCTGCCGTCGCATCATCCAAGTGGATGCTGCACATTGGTGGTGGTTGAGGAGATTCCCCCTTCCATGTGAAGCGCTTTGAGTGCCTAGAAAAGCGCTATATAAATGTAATGAATTATTATTATTATTATAAGTCTGTGTAATGTCAAACCAGTTTTCAAACCATACAATTCACAAATAAAAAAATTTAAACCAGACGTTGATTTGCAATTTTTTCCCTGTATACTTCATCAATAGATAGTTTGGTTAAATTATGACTTTACAAACAACCTATTGAATGGATGAAATCTATCCAGTCTAAAGTAATGACATGAAAAAGTCAAAAAATGACAAAAAGTCTAAATTATGACAGACATACCAAGTTGAAATTACATGAAAAAGTCCAAAAAATGACAAAAAGTCTAAATTATGACAGACATACCGAGTTGAAATTACATGAAAAAGTCAAAAAATGACAAAAAGTAAAAATTATGACAGACATAGTAAGTTGAAATTACATGAAAAAGTCCAAAAAATGACAAAAAGTCAAAATTATGAAAAAAGTCAAAATTATGAAAAAAGTCAAAATTATGAAAAAAGGTCAAAATTATGAAAAAAGTCAAAATTATGAAAAAAGTCAAAATTATGCAAAAAGTCAAAAATGACAAAAAGTCAAAATTATGAAAAAAGTCAAAAAATGACAAAAAGTCAAAATTATGAAAAAAAAGTCAAAAATGACAAAAAGTCAAAATTATGACAGAAATACCAAGTTGAAATTACATGAAAAAGTCCAAAAAATGACAAAAAGTCTAAATTATGACAGACATACCAAGTTGAAATTACATGAAAAAGTCCAAAAAATGACAAAAAGTCTAAATTATGACAGACATACCGAGTTGAAATTACATGAAAAAGTCAAAAAATGACAAAAAGTAAAAATTATGACAGACATAGTAAGTTGAAATTACATGAAAAAGTCCAAAAAATGACAAAAAGTCAAAATTATGAAAAAAGTCAAAATTATGAAAAAAGGTCAAAATTATGAAAAAAGTCAAAATTATGAAAAAAGTCAAAATTATGCAAAAAGTCAAAAATGACAAAAAGTCAAAATTATGAAAAAAGTCAAAAATGACAAAAAGTCAAAATTATGAAAAAAAAGTCAAAAATGACAAAAAGTCAAAATTATTGCAGACATACCAAGTTGAAATTATATGAAAATGCCTAAAAAATGCCAAAAAGTCAACATGATGCCAGATACTGAGTTGAAACTGGCGAAAGTCAAGTGTGTAATGTAAAAACCAATATATTAACGTGTGTATCAGGAGTAAGAGTAGAAAGCCTCTCTCCAGCTCTTCAACAGATCGACTCTTGCTGACACATAAAGCCACTGCAGTTATGACTCCTCTTCCCACCTCACTGGGACCAACCACAGAAAACTCTGCCTGGAAGCTGATTTCAGCGCTGTACGAGAATGGCCCAGTTTTACTACACTTCTGTTCAGCTGTGTCCAGCTTTCATCAGCTCTGGTCCAGTGGGTTCAACAGCACATCTTTCTGCTCAGCTCTGTTCAACACTGGGCTGGTTCTAACACACGTGCTCGGATGTCTGGGAGATTCTGACGCTGGACTTCAGCCGCCGGTCCATGGGACCTCAACGGGACTCCTCAGCCAAGCTGTACATACAGTATGAATGCTGTATAATGGCTGGATATGCTGAACTGAGGGCATATTGGGAACTATTCTGGATCATTGGCACATAAGTCTGTGTAATGTCAAACCAGTTTTCAAACCATACAATTCACAAATAAAAAAATTTAAACCAGACGTTGATTTGCAATTTTTTCCCTGTATACTTCATCAATAGATAGTTTGGTTAAATTATGACTTTACAAACAACCTATTGAATGGATGAAATCTATCCAGTCTAAAGTAATGACATGAAAAAGTCAAAAAATGACAAAAAGTCTAAATTATGACAGACATACCAAGTTGAAATTACATGAAAAAGTCCAAAAAATGACAAAAAGTCTAAATTATGACAGACATACCGAGTTGAAATTACATGAAAAAGTCAAAAAATGACAAAAAGTAAAAATTATGACAGACATAGTAAGTTGAAATTACATGAAAAAGTCCAAAAAATGACAAAAAGTCAAAATTATGAAAAAAGTCAAAATTATGAAAAAAGTCAAAATTATGAAAAAAGGTCAAAATTATGAAAAAAGTCAAAATTATGAAAAAAGTCAAAATTATGCAAAAAGTCAAAAATGACAAAAAGTCAAAATTATGAAAAAAGTCAAAAATGACAAAAAGTCAAAATTATGAAAAAAAAGTCAAAAATGACAAAAAGTCAAAATTATTGCAGACATACCAAGTTGAAATTATATGAAAATGCCTAAAAAATGCCAAAAAGTCAACATGATGCCAGATACTGAGTTGAAACTGGCGAAAGTCAAGTGTGTAATGTAAAAACCAATATATTAACGTGTGTATCAGGAGTAAGAGTAGAAAGCCTCTCTCCAGCTCTTCAACAGATCGACTCTTGCTGACACATAAAGCCACTGCAGTTATGACTCCTCTTCCCACCTCACTGGGACCAACCACAGAAAACTCTGCCTGGAAGCTGATTTCAGCGCTGTACGAGAATGGCCCAGTTTTACTACACTTCTGTTCAGCTGTGTCCAGCTTTCATCAGCTCTGGTCCAGTGGGTTCAACAGCACATCTTTCTGCTCAGCTCTGTTCAACACTGGGCTGGTTCTAACACACGTGCTCGGATGTCTGGGAGATTCTGACGCTGGACTTCAGCCGCCGGTCCATGGGACCTCAACGGGACTCCTCAGCCAAGCTGTACATACAGTATGAATGCTGTATAATGGCTGGATATGCTGAACTGAGGGCATATTGGGAACTATTCTGGATCATTGGCACATAAGTGGCACCTATTGGGAACTATTCCCAACTATTCCCAACTATTCCCAACTATTCCCAATATTGGGAACTATTCTGGATCATTGGCACATCTCATCCTTCGGATGAGACGTTAAACCGAGGTCCTGACTCTCTGTGGTCATTAAAAATCCCAGGATGTCTTTCGAAAGAGTAGGGGTGTAACCCCGGCATCCTGGCCAAATTTGCCCAGTGGCCTCCTAATCATCCCCATATATATATATATATATACACTGATTGGCTTCATCACTCTGTCTCCTCTCCACCAGTAACCTGGTGTGTGGTGAGCGTTCTGGCGCACTATGGCTGCCGTCGCATCATCCAAGTGGATGCTGCACATTGGTGGTGGTTGAGGAGATTCCCCCTTCCATGTGAAGCGCTTTGAGTGCCTAGAAAAGCGCTATATAAATGTAATGAATTATTATTATTATTATAAGTCTGTGTAATGTCAAACCAGTTTTCAAACCATACAATTCACAAATAAAAAAATTTAAACCAGACGTTGATTTGCAATTTTTTCCCTGTATACTTCATCAATAGATAGTTTGGTTAAATTATGACTTTACAAACAACCTATTGAATGGATGAAATCTATCCAGTCTAAAGTAATGACATGAAAAAGTCAAAAAATGACAAAAAGTCTAAATTATGACAGACATACCAAGTTGAAATTACATGAAAAAGTCCAAAAAATGACAAAAAGTCTAAATTATGACAGACATACCGAGTTGAAATTACATGAAAAAGTCAAAAAATGACAAAAAGTAAAAATTATGACAGACATAGTAAGTTGAAATTACATGAAAAAGTCCAAAAAATGACAAAAAGTCAAAATTATGAAAAAAGTCAAAATTATGAAAAAAGTCAAAATTATGAAAAAAGGTCAAAATTATGAAAAAAGTCAAAATTATGAAAAAAGTCAAAATTATGCAAAAAGTCAAAAATGACAAAAAGTCAAAATTATGAAAAAAGTCAAAAAATGACAAAAAGTCAAAATTATGAAAAAAAAGTCAAAAATGACAAAAAGTCAAAATTATGACAGAAATACCAAGTTGAAATTACATGAAAAAGTCCAAAAAATGACAAAAAGTCTAAATTATGACAGACATACCAAGTTGAAATTACATGAAAAAGTCCAAAAAATGACAAAAAGTCTAAATTATGACAGACATACCGAGTTGAAATTACATGAAAAAGTCAAAAAATGACAAAAAGTAAAAATTATGACAGACATAGTAAGTTGAAATTACATGAAAAAGTCCAAAAAATGACAAAAAGTCAAAATTATGAAAAAAGTCAAAATTATGAAAAAAGGTCAAAATTATGAAAAAAGTCAAAATTATGAAAAAAGTCAAAATTATGCAAAAAGTCAAAAATGACAAAAAGTCAAAATTATGAAAAAAGTCAAAAATGACAAAAAGTCAAAATTATGAAAAAAAAGTCAAAAATGACAAAAAGTCAAAATTATTGCAGACATACCAAGTTGAAATTATATGAAAATGCCTAAAAAATGCCAAAAAGTCAACATGATGCCAGATACTGAGTTGAAACTGGCGAAAGTCAAGTGTGTAATGTAAAAACCAATATATTAACGTGTGTATCAGGAGTAAGAGTAGAAAGCCTCTCTCCAGCTCTTCAACAGATCGACTCTTGCTGACACATAAAGCCACTGCAGTTATGACTCCTCTTCCCACCTCACTGGGACCAACCACAGAAAACTCTGCCTGGAAGCTGATTTCAGCGCTGTACGAGAATGGCCCAGTTTTACTACACTTCTGTTCAGCTGTGTCCAGCTTTCATCAGCTCTGGTCCAGTGGGTTCAACAGCACATCTTTCTGCTCAGCTCTGTTCAACACTGGGCTGGTTCTAACACACGTGCTCGGATGTCTGGGAGATTCTGACGCTGGACTTCAGCCGCCGGTCCATGGGACCTCAACGGGACTCCTCAGCCAAGCTGTACATACAGTATGAATGCTGTATAATGGCTGGATATGCTGAACTGAGGGCATATTGGGAACTATTCTGGATCATTGGCACATAAGTCTGTGTAATGTCAAACCAGTTTTCAAACCATACAATTCACAAATAAAAAAATTTAAACCAGACGTTGATTTGCAATTTTTTCCCTGTATACTTCATCAATAGATAGTTTGGTTAAATTATGACTTTACAAACAACCTATTGAATGGATGAAATCTATCCAGTCTAAAGTAATGACATGAAAAAGTCAAAAAATGACAAAAAGTCTAAATTATGACAGACATACCAAGTTGAAATTACATGAAAAAGTCCAAAAAATGACAAAAAGTCTAAATTATGACAGACATACCGAGTTGAAATTACATGAAAAAGTCAAAAAATGACAAAAAGTAAAAATTATGACAGACATAGTAAGTTGAAATTACATGAAAAAGTCCAAAAAATGACAAAAAGTCAAAATTATGAAAAAAGTCAAAATTATGAAAAAAGTCAAAATTATGAAAAAAGGTCAAAATTATGAAAAAAGTCAAAATTATGAAAAAAGTCAAAATTATGCAAAAAGTCAAAAATGACAAAAAGTCAAAATTATGAAAAAAGTCAAAAATGACAAAAAGTCAAAATTATGAAAAAAAAGTCAAAAATGACAAAAAGTCAAAATTATTGCAGACATACCAAGTTGAAATTATATGAAAATGCCTAAAAAATGCCAAAAAGTCAACATGATGCCAGATACTGAGTTGAAACTGGCGAAAGTCAAGTGTGTAATGTAAAAACCAATATATTAACGTGTGTATCAGGAGTAAGAGTAGAAAGCCTCTCTCCAGCTCTTCAACAGATCGACTCTTGCTGACACATAAAGCCACTGCAGTTATGACTCCTCTTCCCACCTCACTGGGACCAACCACAGAAAACTCTGCCTGGAAGCTGATTTCAGCGCTGTACGAGAATGGCCCAGTTTTACTACACTTCTGTTCAGCTGTGTCCAGCTTTCATCAGCTCTGGTCCAGTGGGTTCAACAGCACATCTTTCTGCTCAGCTCTGTTCAACACTGGGCTGGTTCTAACACACGTGCTCGGATGTCTGGGAGATTGTGGCGCTGGACTTCAGCCGCCGGTCCATGGGACCTCAACGGGACTCCTCAGCCAAGCTGTACATACAGTATGAATGCTGTATAATGGCTGGATATGCTGAACTGAGGGCATATTGGGAACTATTCTGGATCATTGGCACATAAGTCTGTGTAATGTCAAACCAGTTTTCAAACCATACAATTCACAAATAAAAAAATTTAAACCAGACGTTGATTTGCAATTTTTTCCCTGTATACTTCATCAATAGATAGTTTGGTTAAATTATGACTTTACAAACAACCTATTGAATGGATGAAATCTATCCAGTCTAAAGTAATGACATGAAAAAGTCAAAAAATGACGAAAAGTAAAAATTATGACAGAAATACCAAGTTGAAATTACATGAAAAAGTCCAAAAAATGACAAAAAGTCTAAATTATGACAGACATACCAAGTTGAAATTACATGAAAAAGTCCAAAAAATGACAAAAAGTCTAAATTATGACAGACATACCGAGTTGAAATTACATGAAAAAGTCAAAAAATGACAAAAAGTAAAAATTATGACAGACATAGTAAGTTGAAATTACATGAAAAAGTCCAAAAAATGACAAAAAGTCAAAATTATGAAAAAAGTCAAAATTATGAAAAAAGTCAAAATTATGAAAAAAGTCAAAATTATGAAAAAAGTCAAAATTATGAAAAAAGTCAAAATTATGCAAAAAGTCAAAAATGACAAAAAGTCAAAATTATGAAAAAAGTCAAAAATGACAAAAAGTCAAAATTATGAAAAAAAAGTCAAAAATGACAAAAAGTCAAAATTATTGCAGACATACCAAGTTGAAATTATATGAAAATGCCTAAAAAATGCCAAAAAGTCAACATGATGCCAGATACTGAGTTGAAACTGGCGAAAGTCAAGTGTGTAATGTAAAAACCAATATATTAACGTGTGTATCAGGAGTAAGAGTAGAAAGCCTCTCTCCAGCTCTTCAACAGATCGACTCTTGCTGACACATAAAGCCACTGCAGTTATGACTCCTCTTCCCACCTCACTGGGACCAACCACAGAAAACTCTGCCTGGAAGCTGATTTCAGCGCTGTACGAGAATGGCCCAGTTTTACTACACTTCTGTTCAGCTGTGTCCAGCTTTCATCAGCTCTGGTCCAGTGGGTTCAACAGCACATCTTTCTGCTCAGCTCTGTTCAACACTGGGCTGGTTCTAACACACGTGCTCGGATGTCTGGGAGATTCTGACGCTGGACTTCAGCCGCCGGTCCATGGGACCTCAACGGGACTCCTCAGCCAAGCTGTACATACAGTATGAATGCTGTATAATGGCTGGATATGCTGAACTGAGGGCATATTGGGAACTATTCTGGATCATTGGCACATAAGTCTGTGTAATGTCAAACCAGTTTTCAAACCATACAATTCACAAATAAAAAAATTTAAACCAGACGTTGATTTGCAATTTTTTCCCTGTATACTTCATCAATAGATAGTTTGGTTAAATTATGACTTTACAAACAACCTATTGAATGGATGAAATCTATCCAGTCTAAAGTAATGACATGAAAAAGTCAAAAAATGACGAAAAGTAAAAATTATGACAGAAATACCAAGTTGAAATTACATGAAAAAGTCCAAAAAATGACAAAAAGTCTAAATTATGACAGACATACCGAGTTGAAATTACATGAAAAAGTCAAAAAATGACAAAAAGTAAAAATTATGACAGACATAGTAAGTTGAAATTACATGAAAAAGTCCAAAAAATGACAAAAAGTCAAAATTATGAAAAAAGTCAAAATTATGAAAAAAGGTCAAAATTATGAAAAAAGTCAAAATTATGAAAAAAGTCAAAATTATGCAAAAAGTCAAAAATGACAAAAAGTCAAAATTATGAAAAAAGTCAAAAATGACAAAAAGTCAAAATTATGAAAAAAAAGTCAAAAATGACAAAAAGTCAAAATTATTGCAGACATACCAAGTTGAAATTATATGAAAATGCCTAAAAAATGCCAAAAAGTCAACATGATGCCAGATACTGAGTTGAAACTGGCGAAAGTCAAGTGTGTAATGTAAAAACCAATATATTAACGTGTGTATCAGGAGTAAGAGTAGAAAGCCTCTCTCCAGCTCTTCAACAGATCGACTCTTGCTGACACATAAAGCCACTGCAGTTATGACTCCTCTTCCCACCTCACTGGGACCAACCACAGAAAACTCTGCCTGGAAGCTGATTTCAGCGCTGTACGAGAATGGCCCAGTTTTACTACACTTCTGTTCAGCTGTGTCCAGCTTTCATCAGCTCTGGTCCAGTGGGTTCAACAGCACATCTTTCTGCTCAGCTCTGTTCAACACTGGGCTGGTTCTAACACACGTGCTCGGATGTCTGGGAGATTCTGACGCTGGACTTCAGCCGCCGGTCCATGGGACCTCAACGGGACTCCTCAGCCAAGCTGTACATACAGTATGAATGCTGTATAATGGCTGGATATGCTGAACTGAGGGCATATTGGGAACTATTCTGGATCATTGGCACATAAGTCTGTGTAATGTCAAACCAGTTTTCAAACCATACAATTCACAAATAAAAAAATTTAAACCAGACGTTGATTTGCAATTTTTTCCCTGTATACTTCATCAATAGATAGTTTGGTTAAATTATGACTTTACAAACAACCTATTGAATGGATGAAATCTATCCAGTCTAAAGTAATGACATGAAAAAGTCAAAAAATGACGAAAAGTAAAAATTATGACAGAAATACCAAGTTGAAATTACATGAAAAAGTCCAAAAAATGACAAAAAGTCTAAATTATGACAGACATACCGAGTTGAAATTACATGAAAAAGTCAAAAAATGACAAAAAGTAAAAATTATGACAGACATAGTAAGTTGAAATTACATGAAAAAGTCAAAATTATGAAAAAAGTCAAAATTATGAAAAAAGTCAAAATTATGAAAAAAGGTCAAAATTATGAAAAAAGTCAAAATTATGAAAAAAGTCAAAATTATGCAAAAAGTCAAAAATGACAAAAAGTCAAAATTATGAAAAAAGTCAAAAATGACAAAAAGTCAAAATTATGAAAAAAAAGTCAAAAATGACAAAAAGTCAAAATTATTGCAGACATACCAAGTTGAAATTATATGAAAATGCCTAAAAAATGCCAAAAAGTCAACATGATGCCAGATACTGAGTTGAAACTGGCGAAAGTCAAGTGTGTAATGTAAAAACCAATATATTAACGTGTGTATCAGGAGTAAGAGTAGAAAGCCTCTCTCCAGCTCTTCAACAGATCGACTCTTGCTGACACATAAAGCCACTGCAGTTATGACTCCTCTTCCCACCTCACTGGGACCAACCACAGAAAACTCTGCCTGGAAGCTGATTTCAGCGCTGTACGAGAATGGCCCAGTTTTACTACACTTCTGTTCAGCTGTGTCCAGCTTTCATCAGCTCTGGTCCAGTGGGTTCAACAGCACATCTTTCTGCTCAGCTCTGTTCAACACTGGGCTGGTTCTAACACACGTGCTCGGATGTCTGGGAGATTCTGACGCTGGACTTCAGCCGCCGGTCCATGGGACCTCAACGGGACTCCTCAGCCAAGCTGTACATACAGTATGAATGCTGTATAATGGCTGGATATGCTGAACTGAGGGCATATTGGGAACTATTCTGGATCATTGGCACATAAGTCTGTGTAATGTCAAACCAGTTTTCAAACCATACAATTCACAAATAAAAAAATTTAAACCAGACGTTGATTTGCAATTTTTTCCCTGTATACTTCATCAATAGATAGTTTGGTTAAATTATGACTTTACAAACAACCTATTGAATGGATGAAATCTATCCAGTCTAAAGTAATGACATGAAAAAGTCAAAAAATGACAAAAAGTCTAAATTATGACAGACATACCAAGTTGAAATTACATGAAAAAGTCCAAAAAATGACAAAAAGTCTAAATTATGACAGACATACCGAGTTGAAATTACATGAAAAAGTCAAAAAATGACAAAAAGTAAAAATTATGACAGACATAGTAAGTTGAAATTACATGAAAAAGTCCAAAAAATGACAAAAAGTCAAAATTATGAAAAAAGTCAAAATTATGAAAAAAGTCAAAATTATGAAAAAAGGTCAAAATTATGAAAAAAGTCAAAATTATGAAAAAAGTCAAAATTATGCAAAAAGTCAAAAATGACAAAAAGTCAAAATTATGAAAAAAGTCAAAAATGACAAAAAGTCAAAATTATGAAAAAAAAGTCAAAAATGACAAAAAGTCAAAATTATTGCAGACATACCAAGTTGAAATTATATGAAAATGCCTAAAAAATGCCAAAAAGTCAACATGATGCCAGATACTGAGTTGAAACTGGCGAAAGTCAAGTGTGTAATGTAAAAACCAATATATTAACGTGTGTATCAGGAGTAAGAGTAGAAAGCCTCTCTCCAGCTCTTCAACAGATCGACTCTTGCTGACACATAAAGCCACTGCAGTTATGACTCCTCTTCCCACCTCACTGGGACCAACCACAGAAAACTCTGCCTGGAAGCTGATTTCAGCGCTGTACGAGAATGGCCCAGTTTTACTACACTTCTGTTCAGCTGTGTCCAGCTTTCATCAGCTCTGGTCCAGTGGGTTCAACAGCACATCTTTCTGCTCAGCTCTGTTCAACACTGGGCTGGTTCTAACACACGTGCTCGGATGTCTGGGAGATTCTGACGCTGGACTTCAGCCGCCGGTCCATGGGACCTCAACGGGACTCCTCAGCCAAGCTGTACATACAGTATGAATGCTGTATAATGGCTGGATATGCTGAACTGAGGGCATATTGGGAACTATTCTGGATCATTGGCACATAAGTCTGTGTAATGTCAAACCAGTTTTCAAACCATACAATTCACAAATAAAAAAATTTAAACCAGACGTTGATTTGCAATTTTTTCCCTGTATACTTCATCAATAGATAGTTTGGTTAAATTATGACTTTACAAACAACCTATTGAATGGATGAAATCTATCCAGTCTAAAGTAATGACATGAAAAAGTCAAAAAATGACAAAAAGTCTAAATTATGACAGACATACCAAGTTGAAATTACATGAAAAAGTCCAAAAAATGACAAAAAGTCTAAATTATGACAGACATACCGAGTTGAAATTACATGAAAAAGTCAAAAAATGACAAAAAGTAAAAATTATGACAGACATAGTAAGTTGAAATTACATGAAAAAGTCCAAAAAATGACAAAAAGTCAAAATTATGAAAAAAGTCAAAATTATGAAAAAAGTCAAAATTATGAAAAAAGGTCAAAATTATGAAAAAAGTCAAAATTATGAAAAAAGTCAAAATTATGCAAAAAGTCAAAAATGACAAAAAGTCAAAATTATGAAAAAAGTCAAAAAATGACAAAAAGTCAAAATTATGAAAAAAAAGTCAAAAATGACAAAAAGTCAAAATTATGACAGAAATACCAAGTTGAAATTACATGAAAAAGTCCAAAAAATGACAAAAAGTCTAAATTATGACAGACATACCAAGTTGAAATTACATGAAAAAGTCCAAAAAATGACAAAAAGTCTAAATTATGACAGACATACCGAGTTGAAATTACATGAAAAAGTCAAAAAATGACAAAAAGTAAAAATTATGACAGACATAGTAAGTTGAAATTACATGAAAAAGTCCAAAAAATGACAAAAAGTCAAAATTATGAAAAAAGTCAAAATTATGAAAAAAGGTCAAAATTATGAAAAAAGTCAAAATTATGAAAAAAGTCAAAATTATGCAAAAAGTCAAAAATGACAAAAAGTCAAAATTATGAAAAAAGTCAAAAATGACAAAAAGTCAAAATTATGAAAAAAAAGTCAAAAATGACAAAAAGTCAAAATTATTGCAGACATACCAAGTTGAAATTATATGAAAATGCCTAAAAAATGCCAAAAAGTCAACATGATGCCAGATACTGAGTTGAAACTGGCGAAAGTCAAGTGTGTAATGTAAAAACCAATATATTAACGTGTGTATCAGGAGTAAGAGTAGAAAGCCTCTCTCCAGCTCTTCAACAGATCGACTCTTGCTGACACATAAAGCCACTGCAGTTATGACTCCTCTTCCCACCTCACTGGGACCAACCACAGAAAACTCTGCCTGGAAGCTGATTTCAGCGCTGTACGAGAATGGCCCAGTTTTACTACACTTCTGTTCAGCTGTGTCCAGCTTTCATCAGCTCTGGTCCAGTGGGTTCAACAGCACATCTTTCTGCTCAGCTCTGTTCAACACTGGGCTGGTTCTAACACACGTGCTCGGATGTCTGGGAGATTCTGACGCTGGACTTCAGCCGCCGGTCCATGGGACCTCAACGGGACTCCTCAGCCAAGCTGTACATACAGTATGAATGCTGTATAATGGCTGGATATGCTGAACTGAGGGCATATTGGGAACTATTCTGGATCATTGGCACATAAGTCTGTGTAATGTCAAACCAGTTTTCAAACCATACAATTCACAAATAAAAAAATTTAAACCAGACGTTGATTTGCAATTTTTTCCCTGTATACTTCATCAATAGATAGTTTGGTTAAATTATGACTTTACAAACAACCTATTGAATGGATGAAATCTATCCAGTCTAAAGTAATGACATGAAAAAGTCCAAAAATGACAAAAAGTCTAAATTATGACAGACATACCAAGTTGAAATTACATGAAAAAGTCCAAAAAATGACAAAAAGTCTAAATTATGACAGACATAGTAAGTTGAAATTACATGAAAAAGTCAAAAAATGACAAAAAGTAAAAATTATGACAGACATAGTAAGTTGAAATTACATGAAAAAGTCCAAAAAATGACAAAAAGTCAAAATTATGAAAAAAGTCAAAATTATGAAAAAAGTCAAAATTATGAAAAAAGGTCAAAATTATGAAAAAAGTCAAAATTATGAAAAAAGTCAAAATTATGCAAAAAGTCAAAAATGACAAAAAGTCAAAATTATGAAAAAAGTCAAAAATGACAAAAAGTCAAAATTATGAAAAAAAAGTCAAAAATGACAAAAAGTCAAAATTATTGCAGACATACCAAGTTGAAATTATATGAAAATGCCTAAAAAATGCCAAAAAGTCAACATGATGCCAGATACTGAGTTGAAACTGGCGAAAGTCAAGTGTGTAATGTAAAAACCAATATATTAACGTGTGTATCAGGAGTAAGAGTAGAAAGCCTCTCTCCAGCTCTTCAACAGATCGACTCTTGCTGACACATAAAGCCACTGCAGTTATGACTCCTCTTCCCACCTCACTGGGACCAACCACAGAAAACTCTGCCTGGAAGCTGATTTCAGCGCTGTACGAGAATGGCCCAGTTTTACTACACTTCTGTTCAGCTGTGTCCAGCTTTCATCAGCTCTGGTCCAGTGGGTTCAACAGCACATCTTTCTGCTCAGCTCTGTTCAACACTGGGCTGGTTCTAACACACGTGCTCGGATGTCTGGGAGATTCTGACGCTGGACTTCAGCCGCCGGTCCATGGGACCTCAACGGGACTCCTCAGCCAAGCTGTACATACAGTATGAATGCTGTATAATGGCTGGATATGCTGAACTGAGGGCATATTGGGAACTATTCTGGATCATTGGCACATAAGTCTGTGTAATGTCAAACCAGTTTTCAAACCATACAATTCACAAATAAAAAAATTTAAACCAGACGTTGATTTGCAATTTTTTCCCTGTATACTTCATCAATAGATAGTTTGGTTAAATTATGACTTTACAAACAACCTATTGAATGGATGAAATCTATCCAGTCTAAAGTAATGACATGAAAAAGTCAAAAAATGACAAAAAGTCTAAATTATGACAGACATACCAAGTTGAAATTACATGAAAAAGTCCAAAAAATGACAAAAAGTCTAAATTATGACAGACATACCGAGTTGAAATTACATGAAAAAGTCAAAAAATGACAAAAAGTAAAAATTATGACAGACATAGTAAGTTGAAATTACATGAAAAAGTCCAAAAAATGACAAAAAGTCAAAATTATGAAAAAAGTCAAAATTATGAAAAAAGTCAAAATTATGAAAAAAGGTCAAAATTATGAAAAAAGTCAAAATTATGAAAAAAGTCAAAATTATGCAAAAAGTCAAAAATGACAAAAAGTCAAAATTATGAAAAAAGTCAAAAAATGACAAAAAGTCAAAATTATGAAAAAAAAGTCAAAAATGACAAAAAGTCAAAATTATGACAGAAATACCAAGTTGAAATTACATGAAAAAGTCCAAAAAATGACAAAAAGTCTAAATTATGACAGACATACCAAGTTGAAATTACATGAAAAAGTCCAAAAAATGACAAAAAGTCTAAATTATGACAGACATACCGAGTTGAAATTACATGAAAAAGTCAAAAAATGACAAAAAGTAAAAATTATGACAGACATAGTAAGTTGAAATTACATGAAAAAGTCCAAAAAATGACAAAAAGTCAAAATTATGAAAAAAGTCAAAATTATGAAAAAAGGTCAAAATTATGAAAAAAGTCAAAATTATGAAAAAAGTCAAAATTATGCAAAAAGTCAAAAATGACAAAAAGTCAAAATTATGAAAAAAGTCAAAAATGACAAAAAGTCAAAATTATGAAAAAAAAGTCAAAAATGACAAAAAGTCAAAATTATTGCAGACATACCAAGTTGAAATTATATGAAAATGCCTAAAAAATGCCAAAAAGTCAACATGATGCCAGATACTGAGTTGAAACTGGCGAAAGTCAAGTGTGTAATGTAAAAACCAATATATTAACGTGTGTATCAGGAGTAAGAGTAGAAAGCCTCTCTCCAGCTCTTCAACAGATCGACTCTTGCTGACACATAAAGCCACTGCAGTTATGACTCCTCTTCCCACCTCACTGGGACCAACCACAGAAAACTCTGCCTGGAAGCTGATTTCAGCGCTGTACGAGAATGGCCCAGTTTTACTACACTTCTGTTCAGCTGTGTCCAGCTTTCATCAGCTCTGGTCCAGTGGGTTCAACAGCACATCTTTCTGCTCAGCTCTGTTCAACACTGGGCTGGTTCTAACACACGTGCTCGGATGTCTGGGAGATTGTGGCGCTGGACTTCAGCCGCCGGTCCATGGGACCTCAACGGGACTCCTCAGCCAAGCTGTACATACAGTATGAATGCTGTATAATGGCTGGATATGCTGAACTGAGGGCATATTGGGAACTATTCTGGATCATTGGCACATAAGTCTGTGTAATGTCAAACCAGTTTTCAAACCATACAATTCACAAATAAAAAAATTTAAACCAGACGTTGATTTGCAATTTTTTCCCTGTATACTTCATCAATAGATAGTTTGGTTAAATTATGACTTTACAAACAACCTATTGAATGGATGAAATCTATCCAGTCTAAAGTAATGACATGAAAAAGTCAAAAAATGACGAAAAGTAAAAATTATGACAGAAATACCAAGTTGAAATTACATGAAAAAGTCCAAAAAATGACAAAAAGTCTAAATTATGACAGACATACCAAGTTGAAATTACATGAAAAAGTCCAAAAAATGACAAAAAGTCTAAATTATGACAGACATACCGAGTTGAAATTACATGAAAAAGTCAAAAAATGACAAAAAGTAAAAATTATGACAGACATAGTAAGTTGAAATTACATGAAAAAGTCCAAAAAATGACAAAAAGTCAAAATTATGAAAAAAGTCAAAATTATGAAAAAAGTCAAAATTATGAAAAAAGGTCAAAATTATGAAAAAAGTCAAAATTATGAAAAAAGTCAAAATTATGAAAAAAGTCAAAAATGACAAAAAGTCAAAATTATGAAAAAAGTCAAAAATGACAAAAAGTCAAAATTATTGCAGACATACCAAGTTGAAATTATATGAAAATGCCTAAAAAATGCCAAAAAGTCAACATGATGCCAGATACTGAGTTGAAACTGGCGAAAGTCAAGTGTGTAATGTAAAAACCAATATATTAACGTGTGTATCAGGAGTAAGAGTAGAAAGCCTCTCTCCAGCTCTTCAACAGATCGACTCTTGCTGACACATAAAGCCACTGCAGTTATGACTCCTCTTCCCACCTCACTGGGACCAACCACAGAAAACTCTGCCTGGAAGCTGATTTCAGCGCTGTACGAGAATGGCCCAGTTTTACTACACTTCTGTTCAGCTGTGTCCAGCTTTCATCAGCTCTGGTCCAGTGGGTTCAACAGCACATCTTTCTGCTCAGCTCTGTTCAACACTGGGCTGGTTCTAACACACGTGCTCGGATGTCTGGGAGATTCTGACGCTGGACTTCAGCCGCCGGTCCATGGGACCTCAACGGGACTCCTCAGCCAAGCTGTACATACAGTATGAATGCTGTATAATGGCTGGATATGCTGAACTGAGGGCATATTGGGAACTATTCTGGATCATTGGCACATAAGTCTGTGTAATGTCAAACCAGTTTTCAAACCATACAATTCACAAATAAAAAAATTTAAACCAGACGTTGATTTGCAATTTTTTCCCTGTATACTTCATCAATAGATAGTTTGGTTAAATTATGACTTTACAAACAACCTATTGAATGGATGAAATCTATCCAGTCTAAAGTAATGACATGAAAAAGTCAAAAAATGACAAAAAGTCTAAATTATGACAGACATACCAAGTTGAAATTACATGAAAAAGTCCAAAAAATGACAAAAAGTCTAAATTATGACAGACATACCGAGTTGAAATTACATGAAAAAGTCAAAAAATGACAAAAAGTAAAAATTATGACAGACATAGTAAGTTGAAATTACATGAAAAAGTCCAAAAAATGACAAAAAGTCAAAATTATGAAAAAAGTCAAAATTATGAAAAAAGTCAAAATTATGAAAAAAGGTCAAAATTATGAAAAAAGTCAAAATTATGAAAAAAGTCAAAATTATGCAAAAAGTCAAAAATGACAAAAAGTCAAAATTATGAAAAAAGTCAAAAATGACAAAAAGTCAAAATTATGAAAAAAAAGTCAAAAATGACAAAAAGTCAAAATTATTGCAGACATACCAAGTTGAAATTATATGAAAATGCCTAAAAAATGCCAAAAAGTCAACATGATGCCAGATACTGAGTTGAAACTGGCGAAAGTCAAGTGTGTAATGTAAAAACCAATATATTAACGTGTGTATCAGGAGTAAGAGTAGAAAGCCTCTCTCCAGCTCTTCAACAGATCGACTCTTGCTGACACATAAAGCCACTGCAGTTATGACTCCTCTTCCCACCTCACTGGGACCAACCACAGAAAACTCTGCCTGGAAGCTGATTTCAGCGCTGTACGAGAATGGCCCAGTTTTACTACACTTCTGTTCAGCTGTGTCCAGCTTTCATCAGCTCTGGTCCAGTGGGTTCAACAGCACATCTTTCTGCTCAGCTCTGTTCAACACTGGGCTGGTTCTAACACACGTGCTCGGATGTCTGGGAGATTCTGACGCTGGACTTCAGCCGCCGGTCCATGGGACCTCAACGGGACTCCTCAGCCAAGCTGTACATACAGTATGAATGCTGTATAATGGCTGGATATGCTGAACTGAGGGCATATTGGGAACTATTCTGGATCATTGGCACATAAGTCTGTGTAATGTCAAACCAGTTTTCAAACCATACAATTCACAAATAAAAAAATTTAAACCAGACGTTGATTTGCAATTTTTTCCCTGTATACTTCATCAATAGATAGTTTGGTTAAATTATGACTTTACAAACAACCTATTGAATGGATGAAATCTATCCAGTCTAAAGTAATGACATGAAAAAGTCAAAAAATGACAAAAAGTCTAAATTATGACAGACATACCAAGTTGAAATTACATGAAAAAGTCCAAAAAATGACAAAAAGTCTAAATTATGACAGACATACCGAGTTGAAATTACATGAAAAAGTCAAAAAATGACAAAAAGTAAAAATTATGACAGACATAGTAAGTTGAAATTACATGAAAAAGTCCAAAAAATGACAAAAAGTCAAAATTATGAAAAAAGTCAAAATTATGAAAAAAGTCAAAATTATGAAAAAAGGTCAAAATTATGAAAAAAGTCAAAAATGACAAAAAGTCAAAATTATGAAAAAAAAGTCAAAAATGACAAAAAGTCAAAATTATTGCAGACATACCAAGTTGAAATTATATGAAAATGCCTAAAAAATGCCAAAAAGTCAACATGATGCCAGATACTGAGTTGAAACTGGCGAAAGTCAAGTGTGTAATGTAAAAACCAATATATTAACGTGTGTATCAGGAGTAAGAGTAGAAAGCCTCTCTCCAGCTCTTCAACAGATCGACTCTTGCTGACACATAAAGCCACTGCAGTTATGACTCCTCTTCCCACCTCACTGGGACCAACCACAGAAAACTCTGCCTGGAAGCTGATTTCAGCGCTGTACGAGAATGGCCCAGTTTTACTACACTTCTGTTCAGCTGTGTCCAGCTTTCATCAGCTCTGGTCCAGTGGGTTCAACAGCACATCTTTCTGCTCAGCTCTGTTCAACACTGGGCTGGTTCTAACACACGTGCTCGGATGTCTGGGAGATTCTGACGCTGGACTTCAGCCGCCGGTCCATGGGACCTCAACGGGACTCCTCAGCCAAGCTGTACATACAGTATGAATGCTGTATAATGGCTGGATATGCTGAACTGAGGGCATATTGGGAACTATTCTGGATCATTGGCACATAAGTCTGTGTAATGTCAAACCAGTTTTCAAACCATACAATTCACAAATAAAAAAATTTAAACCAGACGTTGATTTGCAATTTTTTCCCTGTATACTTCATCAATAGATAGTTTGGTTAAATTATGACTTTACAAACAACCTATTGAATGGATGAAATCTATCCAGTCTAAAGTAATGACATGAAAAAGTCAAAAAATGACGAAAAGTAAAAATTATGACAGAAATACCAAGTTGAAATTACATGAAAAAGTCCAAAAAATGACAAAAAGTCTAAATTATGACAGACATACCAAGTTGAAATTACATGAAAAAGTCCAAAAAATGACAAAAAGTCTAAATTATGACAGACATACCGAGTTGAAATTACATGAAAAAGTCAAAAAATGACAAAAAGTAAAAATTATGACAGACATAGTAAGTTGAAATTACATGAAAAAGTCCAAAAAATGACAAAAAGTCAAAATTATGAAAAAAGTCAAAATTATGAAAAAAGTCAAAATTATGAAAAAAGGTCAAAATTATGAAAAAAGTCAAAATTATGAAAAAAGTCAAAATTATGCAAAAAGTCAAAAATGACAAAAAGTCAAAATTATGAAAAAAGTCAAAAATGACAAAAAGTCAAAATTATGAAAAAAAAGTCAAAAATGACAAAAAGTCAAAATTATTGCAGACATACCAAGTTGAAATTATATGAAAATGCCTAAAAAATGCCAAAAAGTCAACATGATGCCAGATACTGAGTTGAAACTGGCGAAAGTCAAGTGTGTAATGTAAAAACCAATATATTAACGTGTGTATCAGGAGTAAGAGTAGAAAGCCTCTCTCCAGCTCTTCAACAGATCGACTCTTGCTGACACATAAAGCCACTGCAGTTATGACTCCTCTTCCCACCTCACTGGGACCAACCACAGAAAACTCTGCCTGGAAGCTGATTTCAGCGCTGTACGAGAATGGCCCAGTTTTACTACACTTCTGTTCAGCTGTGTCCAGCTTTCATCAGCTCTGGTCCAGTGGGTTCAACAGCACATCTTTCTGCTCAGCTCTGTTCAACACTGGGCTGGTTCTAACACACGTGCTCGGATGTCTGGGAGATTCTGACGCTGGACTTCAGCCGCCGGTCCATGGGACCTCAACGGGACTCCTCAGCCAAGCTGTACATACAGTATGAATGCTGTATAATGGCTGGATATGCTGAACTGAGGGCATATTGGGAACTATTCTGGATCATTGGCACATAAGTCTGTGTAATGTCAAACCAGTTTTCAAACCATACAATTCACAAATAAAAAAATTTAAACCAGACGTTGATTTGCAATTTTTTCCCTGTATACTTCATCAATAGATAGTTTGGTTAAATTATGACTTTACAAACAACCTATTGAATGGATGAAATCTATCCAGTCTAAAGTAATGACATGAAAAAGTCAAAAAATGACAAAAAGTCTAAATTATGACAGACATACCAAGTTGAAATTACATGAAAAAGTCCAAAAAATGACAAAAAGTCTAAATTATGACAGACATACCGAGTTGAAATTACATGAAAAAGTCAAAAAATGACAAAAAGTAAAAATTATGACAGACATAGTAAGTTGAAATTACATGAAAAAGTCCAAAAAATGACAAAAAGTCAAAATTATGAAAAAAGTCAAAATTATGAAAAAAGTCAAAATTATGAAAAAAGGTCAAAATTATGAAAAAAGTCAAAATTATGAAAAAAGTCAAAATTATGCAAAAAGTCAAAAATGACAAAAAGTCAAAATTATGAAAAAAGTCAAAAATGACAAAAAGTCAAAATTATGAAAAAAAAGTCAAAAATGACAAAAAGTCAAAATTATTGCAGACATACCAAGTTGAAATTATATGAAAATGCCTAAAAAATGCCAAAAAGTCAACATGATGCCAGATACTGAGTTGAAACTGGCGAAAGTCAAGTGTGTAATGTAAAAACCAATATATTAACGTGTGTATCAGGAGTAAGAGTAGAAAGCCTCTCTCCAGCTCTTCAACAGATCGACTCTTGCTGACACATAAAGCCACTGCAGTTATGACTCCTCTTCCCACCTCACTGGGACCAACCACAGAAAACTCTGCCTGGAAGCTGATTTCAGCGCTGTACGAGAATGGCCCAGTTTTACTACACTTCTGTTCAGCTGTGTCCAGCTTTCATCAGCTCTGGTCCAGTGGGTTCAACAGCACATCTTTCTGCTCAGCTCTGTTCAACACTGGGCTGGTTCTAACACACGTGCTCGGATGTCTGGGAGATTCTGACGCTGGACTTCAGCCGCCGGTCCATGGGACCTCAACGGGACTCCTCAGCCAAGCTGTACATACAGTATGAATGCTGTATAATGGCTGGATATGCTGAACTGAGGGCATATTGGGAACTATTCTGGATCATTGGCACATAAGTCTGTGTAATGCTTCACAAATCAGTTTTCAAACCAAACAATGCAAATAAGAAATAATAAAAAATTGAAACTAGACAGTTGTTTTTTCCTTTTTTTTCAGTATACTTAATCAATAGATAGTTATTTCTTTATGACTTTAGAAACAATCATTTGATAAATAAAATCATTTTGTTTGAAATTATGATATGAAAAAGTCCGTAAATGACAGTCAAAATTATGACAGACCAAGTTGATATTATGACATGAAGAAATTCAGAAAATGACAGTCAAATTTATGACAAAAAGTCAAAATTATGAGACATAACAAGTTGAAATAATAATATGAAAAAGTAAAAAAATTAAAAATAGTAAAAAATGGCAGTCAAAATTGACAAAAAGTCAAAAATATGACATGCATACCAAGTTTAAATTCTGATATGTAAAAGTCCAAAATATATAAGTCAAAATTATGACAAAAATTTAAAATTAGGACAGACATGCTTAATTGAAATTATGACATGAAAAAGTTCAAAAACATTACAGTCAAAATTATGACAGACATACAAAGTTGAAATTATGATATGAAAGAGTCCTTTTTCATATCATAATTTTGACTTTTTGATATCATAATTTTAACTTAATATGTCTTTCATAATTTTGACTTTTTATCATCATCACTGGTCATCATCATCACTATCATCATCATCATCATGCTATGGTAAAGTGTAATTATGACATTAATAGAAAAAGTACAAAATATGACATACGGTAATTATGAATGATGACATACTAATAATGACATTTTCATAATAAGAAAATGAAACAATGACATAAAAAGGCGAAATTTTGACACAAGAAAAAACAAAATGATGATATAAAGTCAACTTCATGACATACTAAGTCCACGAAAGTCCATTAATACACGAGAAGGTCGAAATCATGACTTTGTATGTCATACTTTCCATTTTTTATGTCATAATTATGATTCGCAAAAGCACGATTTCTTTCTTATGTTGCAGAAATGGGATGCAACAGATCCCAGACTTACAGTGTCACAAATAAAACCACTAACTTAATCATTTTAATATTGACGAATTCATAAAGTTATTGAACGACTGACCTGTTTGTGGACTGGATCCTGCTAGTGAATCAACAGACTGTCAATCAGTCAGTAAATCAGCTGAGACCAGTGATGATCGGCACCCACAGACACTAACTTTAACGTAATCTATTCATAAATTAAACACATTTAACATTGATATGCTGGAACAGCTTGCAGTTAATCTGATCACGATAAAACGCAACTTCCGGTCATTCGCTTGTTGTGCTTCGTTTGTATTTTCAGAATAAAAGTCCTCATGAACCCGCATAAAGCCAACGCAGAATTGAAGAACTGTTTCAGATATTTGTTTTTCATTTCAAAACAAAATACCAAATATTAACAATTTAACCCAGATCTGCTGAAGAGATGCTAAAACCCCAGTACAGATGAACTATTTAACAAAAAAAACTATTTAATGCGGAGATTTGTATTATTTAATACCAGCTAATACCAATCGTTCTAAAAAAAATCCTACAGTCTTGTAAAACTGTAAAAAGCGTCCGTTGTTATTATTAATATTATTGTTAATGTCACTATATTTTACTAGAATTGTACTTATAACACTATGAAATAAATGTAAAAAAAAAGGATTTCATAATTGTTTTTTTAATGACAAATATTCATTTATAATGATGATGATATTACTTTTTTATAGAAAAATAAATTGATACTTTAATTTCAATTTCTATAAAATAAATGTAATAGATTTAATAAATCCTTTTTTTTACGAAAAGTCTACCCCGGACGTTTCTCCGCCGTGAACAGGAAGTGAAGTCACCGCCACAGAAGCGTAGGGATTGTGTGAGTTAGCTCGAGTTAATGCGACTTTATTGATTAAAGTTCGTTTATTAAAGTGATTTTATCCATCACGGATAATGTATTAAAGCGTTATTTACAGTTCAGAAGTGACGTGGTGTCACCAGAAGCAGCGGTGCGCGCTCACGACGCCTATCGTCAAGATACAGGTTCGTGTTTCTGACTTATATTTTTCATCTTATCTTCAAAAACAGTTTACATTTTGGATTTGTAACCAAAGTAATACTATAGTATTCTTACCATGTACTGTGACTACTATATAAACATTACATGAATATGGTATTATTCAGTAACTTAGTAGTTTACTGTGAGACTGTGTGTGTCTTTCATATTGTTCACTGCAAGTGTCATTAGCTTTTAGTAGCTAGTTGAAGTTTTTTTATGCTTTATTTATTTGTTTATTTATCTATCAGTTTACTTTAATAGTATAATAAATGTATAATAAATATTTTTATATTTAACTATTAGTATTATTATGCAAAACATTTGCACAACGTTTCCAGTGTGTCTGATTTATACATTTTAGTGTGTGTTTGAGAGAGTGTGTTTGTGAGAGTAAGTGAGTGTGTGTGTGTTTGAGAGAGTGTGTTTGTGAGAGAGAGAGAGAGAGAGAGAGAGAGAGAGAGAGAGAGTGTGTGTGTTGAGAGAGAGTGAGTCCGTGTGTGTGGGTGTGGATGTAGGGGGACAATTATTTACCTCACTCTTTTTTTTCCTGTTTTCTCCACAGATTCAAAACATGGTCTGGACGTGATTGTTGTGTCACTCGTTTCTGGATGGACTTAAAATCTCCCGAATGCTAATTTACCAAAAAGGACGTTCAGCAAATGTTAAAATGACTCCCATCTGACGTCCGTTAGCCTCTCACTAGTCAACGAAAGACTAAAAACAGAAAGGCATCATGTCTCTGCCTGAGGAAGCAGGGGATCGTGGGAAAGAGCGAGAGCGCGGAGCCCGTCCGAAAGTGCGTCAGAGCCGCTCTGAGGAGAGAAGAGACGGCGGGAGGAGAAAATCCGGGAGAGGGAAGAAGAAAAGCCACCCGTCGCACGACCTGAC
Organism: Rhinichthys klamathensis goyatoka; assembly: GCF_029890125.1. Classification (NCBI taxonomy): domain Eukaryota; kingdom Metazoa; phylum Chordata; class Actinopteri; order Cypriniformes; family Leuciscidae; genus Rhinichthys; species Rhinichthys klamathensis. The sequence goes on along the minus strand of NW_026606625.1, from coordinate 926,677 downwards.
GTCCGACCGGCCTGTTAGCGACGGCTTCGAGTACGGCGATCTCCTGAACGAGTCCAGCGAGGGCGGCTCGTCCTCTCCGGTGCGGGAGCACAGAAGACGGCAAGTTCTGGGATCGTCCGGATCCCTGTTACCCGAGAGGGTTTCCGCTAAGCTATCGCTCGGTTCGCCTGATCTCAGCAGCGACTCGGACAGCAAGTCAGGAAGCAGTCGGACTCTCCGACAGAAGATCCAAGACGCGGTTGGCCAGTGTTTTCCCATCAAAACCCACACTCAAGTCCTATCGCACTCGCCTTCCTCGCGCCGCAAGATCCACATTAGCGAGCTAATGCTGGACAGCTGCCCGTTTCCCGCCGGATCTGATTTGGCTCAAAAGTGGTACCTTATTAAACAGCACACGGCTCCTATTTCCCAGGCGCCCGTTTTGGATTCCGTCGCTCCTGTTACGTTGGTGACGCCGGTCGAGGACGAGGATGATCGCTTACGGGAGCGACGACGGATTAGCATCGAGCAGGGAGTAGAACCGCCTCCAAACGCACAAATCCACACTTTCGAGGTAACAGCACAGATCAATCCTCTATACAAACTCGGACCTAAGCTAGCTCACGGGATGAACGAGCTAGCCGGAGACGAGCGCGCCACACTCCACCAGCTTCTCCTGCAAAGTTGTTTGGACACATTGGATGAGGTCGCGGCGTCAACCGCGGCATCTGATTTCGACTTGGGCGCCGCGGCGTCACCATCATCCCAAGTCCAACCGGACTCTCCCAACTCGCAGGATATACAACATCGTATTCACACTCAAATCGACTACATCCACTGCTTAGTCCCGGATTTGCTTCAGATCACAAACCTTCCCTGCTACTGGGGCGTCATGGATCGATACCAAGCGGAGAATCTTCTGGAAGCCAAACCCGAAGGCACCTTCCTGCTACGCGACTCTGCACAGGAAGACTATCTCTTCTCCGTTAGCTTCCGACGCTACGGCCGCTCGCTACATGCGCGAATCGAGCAGTGGAACCACAACTTTAGCTTCGACGTGCACGACCCTAGCGTCTTCCACGCGACCACCGTCACCGGCCTCCTCGAGCACTACAAGGATCCCAACTCCTGCATGTTCTTCGAGCCGCTGCTCTCGAACCCCATCAACCGGACACAGCCCTTTAGCCTGCAGCACATCTGCCGCGCCGCCATTAGCAGCTGCACCACGTACGACGGCATCAATGCACTGCCCCTTCCCAACGCGCTCAAAGAGCACCTGAAGGAGTACCATTACAAGCAGCGCGTGCGCATTCGCAGACTGGACACGTGGTGGGAGTGACGTAGCGAACTGTCTCAGGTTACGGAGGCGGGAAACAAGACCAGAAGTGCCACTACTCCGCGTTCCACGACAACTTCGCCGGTTCTTATCGCTGCACTCTTAACTAGCGCTGCACAATTAATCGCAATTTACATGAAATCGCACTTCTGTCAGGACCACTATCGACAAATACGATTGACAATTAGCATACAGTTTGGATTGGCGGTATGGTTCTGTTCTAGACAAGAACTCCCTGCGCATCCATGTAGCCTAGCATGAGTAAGAGCAGCAATAACCCCCCTTAGGGTAAACGGAACAGAACCAACATGAATGAATTGCAGATTAATTAATTAATTAATAAAGATTCTTAATGTATAACATAATTGACCATTTAGTCTGATTCAAAGGGGAATCAGAATGCCAAATCCTGACTGACGAGGGGAGGAGCTGGGGAGGGAGGAGGGTAATCACTCCTGAGAAACCCAATAGCTGCTGATAATACTGAAGGAGCTTATATGTGAATACAGTGATAGGGGTTGTGTTCCTATAGGTAGACGTGGATCAGCTAAGAGTCACTGATGTGAGCTTGACTAACGTGACATGCCAGAACTGATGCTACGCTTGATTTAAACCGATTTGGCTTATCACGATTATAAAATCGCAAAGGCTGTGATTGTTTGTTATGTGCAGCTTGTCAGTAAAGCACGGCTCTGTAAACGCGGCTCCGTCTGAAAGCACTGCGAGTTTGAGTCGCTTATAACGTGCGTTTGAAAAAGCAACACGTACGCGTCAAACATCTTTCCAAACATGAGAAGCATTTATGAAGCTCCTGTCCAACGAAAGACATTTAATAACATGCTTTTACTCCAAACTCACTTCATAAGGAGAGTTGAGCTCATCCTTCTGTGAGATGATGTGCTTTTTACACGGAATAAGGCAGTCGTGTGTTTATTAGTCATGTTTAATCAAAGCGTTTCAATCTTCTGATTATTCAGCTACAGCGATAGGGATGTGTGTTCAGCTACAGCGCCCTCTGGTGTTCAGATGGAGCAGCGTTTCCTACCGATCAGCCGCTGCACTGACAATCTGCACATAACATAATCGCAGCCTTTGCCAAATCGCGTGCGTTTGCTCTGCGATTAATCGTGCAGCGCTACTCTCAAGTCTAGAGGACTGGTGTGAAGACGTGAGTGCCTTTCTGATGCTACTAATTTTTTGAGGTTTGAAATGCTGTTAGCTTATTGTCATGATGTTGGCGTGCTGCCGTCACAGGGTTCACTGCATCAGCACTGGAGCGATTAACTAAGTAACACTGCACTGAATCTGCAAACTATTGTTATTTTAGAAGATTTCTCCTTTTTATCAAGACAAGTGTCCCTTTTGGGAGTTAAGGCACATTCACAGCAAGAATGATAACTATAACGATGACTAAAGACAATGACTATAAAGTTTACAATAACAATATAAGGATGACTATTATTATTAAATGCTTTAAATTCGAATGGATTCTGATTGGCTGTCGATGTTTTTATCGTTTATCAGCTGGAAGAAAATCGCTCTATAAGTGATTCCTGTGAAATCGTTCCTCTGTGCCGTTATAGTTGCGGTGTGGAAAATGATCTTAGATTTGGAGCGATCATTAAAACTTCATAGTTATAGTAGTTATTATCGCTATAGTTATCGTTCTTTAATGCACAAGGTTTGTTCTTTTCTTTTTCTGTGGTGAGTGAACCTGTACTGTAGTGTGTGGTATTTGAAAAACATTTCAGTTTTACAGAGGCATATTGAACTGTTTCTTGTCTTCGTAAAACATCAGAACTTTTGTAGAGTCACTCATTCCTGGCAAATTCAAGCGGGCCAGAAGAACCTGAAGTCTCGCAGCTCACAGGTAGTTCAAGCCACTGCATGCTAAAGTTACTCTGGAAAACTGGTGCTAATGTTCATCTGGATTGGCTTCTAATGCAGTTCTAGACCAGATTGAATGGAGAATAATACAGGTAACGGACCATCTCAGTATCACCTCTGTCTCTTGAGCTTGGTTGCCTATGTACTCCCGCCTGATATGCATGTTTGACTCAATAAATGCTCATTTATTCACAGCACACTTATCAAAGACAGATAGGCATTTGACCTGTGATGTATTATCCAAGAACAGATATCTGTACCAATTCTTGAGCTTGTAGACCAGTAGAATAGACCAAATCCACAGTTCTGCTTCTCTTAGATGACAGGTTCTTCATGGAGGAGAACAGCTCATTCTTTCCATCTGGACGTCATTCATTCATTCATTCCACTCCATTACTTCTTGTTTTTAATGTTCATTCACTGTATCACATTGTAATTCCTCTCTAATGCAGTCAATACGAATGTAAATCACCCCATGTTAGAACTTATTAGAGGCCATTGTCTACCATGTTTTATAACCTCAAACATTCTTAACTATTGAAAAACCCCACTGAAACGTGACCGTTCACACAAGTGAATCGTGTGTCTATTTAAAAACTCTATGAAAATGGAGCATTGAGTTTTAAAGGGGCCAACTTCATGTATCTGAATACAATAAACAGCATCTTTCTGCATCCGTCTGCTGCAGTGTTATTGAGATCTCACAAGAAAGTGATGGAATAACGTTAAACAACCATTTCATTTATGATGTTAACGAGCTGGGTTTTTTTGGTAATCTATTTTACATGTAGACGTGTCTTGCTGGTCAAGTCTGGATTGATGTGAAAACAGTCAGTGCGTTTTGCTTTGTCGACATTTTACCGTGATTTCCAGAGGACCATCATGAATGTTACAAACTTTTGTTCTTAAAGCAGCAGCTTGCCTCTCTCTTTCTTTTTTTACATTGATATTTATTTTCTATTTAAGGCTTGCCTAATATGCTTAACACTTTTCAAAAGTATTTCTGATGTATTAAAGCCATGTGTGAATAATTTTATTGGTGTGTACGGTGTTACAAAAGCACATATTAATAAACTGTTGTATCTTTTATGACTCTCTAGTGTTATTTTTGCCTTTTCCGTTTACCTGAAATAATATTTATATTCATGTACGTGTGTGTGTGTGTGCATATATATATATGTATGTATATGTACACACACACACACACATCTGGCCTATAAATATACAGTAGTCAACAAAGAAAGTTCATCAAAGTTGTCCTATAAGACAAGGACGGGTATTGTTCAAAATTCATGAATAACTTTGATAAAAGATTTGGATCCACTTCAAATGTTGATTACTGTGTGTATATATATATGAGAATGAGCGCAAACAAATCATAAAATAATAATTACATTATAAATTTGTCACTTTAATATTTATCGTTGTTGAGGGCTTTTATTTTGAATTATTCTCATATATATATATATATATATATATATATATATATATATATATATATATATATATATATATATTTGTGTGTGTACGTTTGTGTCAATTTATGTAAATTAAAAAAAATAGTTTGGTGTTTTAATAATATTTATCGTTGTCGAGGGCTTTTATTTTGAAGTCCGGCTCACGCGGCCGCCATGTTCCTCTCTGGTTGCTGTGATGGAGACGAGGCGCTTTGGATTTTAAACTTTCTGTTTTAAATGTAAAAAATCCTCCGAAATACTCAATATCACACATAAAGCATCAGAGCTGTACAATCACAAGATGTTTTAAAAACACTGCAGAACTGAGGGTGTAACTTGGGGTTAGAGAACAGGTGAGGATTAAACTAATCGCGTTATATGATCAATAATTATTGGAATGATTGTATTTAATATTCGTTATTCTCGTTTAACTTCCGCAGAGTATTTACTGATAATCTACTCTTTATTTAACGTTAGTCCTTTATTGTAACGTTACTCTGTTAGCGTAGCATGTATTTTTTTTTGTTAGACATACTATAGTATAACTAAAGCCCTGTTTATATCTGCGTTTATATGCTTATTAACAAAGCATCGATTCGACCGTTTTTCTGTTGTACACAAATACCTCTACCGCTATGTTGATGCTATGAAGTGTTTATTTACTAAGCAATAATTTCAGTCGTAAGTAATTGCTATTTGAGGAACGTGCTGTATTTTCTAAAGTTTTAATTTGAAGTAATTTAGTGAGATTAATTCAAGGCCCGTGCCCGCCCCAGTGCGCGCGCTCCTGTCACGCCGCCGTCACCATGGCGACCACGGGATTGCGCATCGGAGATCAGCTGGTGCTGGAGGAAGACTATGATGAAAACTACATCCCTTCTGAGCAAGGTTATTAAACTATTATAAACTAAATGCAATGATTTTCCAGCATTGAGTGAATGTTCTGATTGCCGTAATCTCTCTTTTTGCATTGTGACATTATTTGCATGGCAATTAAGGACATATGCACATCAGAAAAAAAATTTTTGGTTGGAGTTTGTTTATAATTCTCATTACTGTCATACAGTCTTGAACAGGGTTAACTTAAACTGAAATGAAAACATTAGAAAAAAACATTTTCATTCCGTAAAATCAAATATAAAAGAAAATGGCTTGGCTAGAAAATGGCTAGGCTAGAAAAAAGACTTGGCTAGTACTCATCGTTACATCGTTAGTCAACGTTATATCGTTATAGTCAATGTTATATCATTAGTCATTGTTACAGTCAAGGTTATAGTCATCGTTATATCGTTAGTCAACGTTATATCGTAATAGTCATCGTTACAATCAACGTTATTTTGTTATAGTCAACGTTAAATCATTATAGTCATTGTTATATCGTTAGTCAACGTTATATCGTTATAGTCATCGTTATATTGTTACAGTCAACGTTATAGTCATCATTATATCATTTGCTAAAATTATATCGTTATAGTCATCGTTATAGTCATTGTTATATCGTTATTGTTACAGTCAACGTTATAGTCATCATTATATCATTTGTCAAAATTATATCGTTATAGTCGTCGTTATGGTCAACGTTATATCGTTAGTCTAATGATATAACAATGACTAACGACATAACGTTGACTATAGCAATGACTAGCCTATAACGATGACTATAACGATATAACTGACTAACGATATAACAATGTCAAAGTTATATTATATAGTAGAACTTCATGTTCTTTATGTTTCTTGTTTCTTTTTATATTAAACTTGACAGAATCAGTCTTCATGTATTTATTAATTAATATTAAACAGGTTAAAGGCCCGTTCACACCAAGACTGATAACTATAACGATAACTAGATTAGTTATTGCTATAAAGTTATTTTGATTAATCAAGATTATGAGCCACATGAATTGATGTGCACCGATAAATAATTTATATTAAACACTGCAATATTCCATAAAAAAGCACGAATTGTCCGTTTTGATTTGATGGTGACTGTAAGTGCTGAAGGCCATGTGTGTGTGTGTGTGTGTGTGTGTGTGTCAGAGATCAATGAGTACGCCGCCGAGATCGGCATCGACCCGCAGCGCGAGCCGGAGCTGCTGTGGTTGGCCAGAGAGGGGATGGTGGCGCCGCTGCCCGACGAGTGGAAACCATGGTAAAACACACTTCCATTATAACACACACACACTCTGATTCACATGTTATTATTTCTGAGACCTTAAACCTTCAGTCCCGTCCATCTGGGGTTTCAGAGGAACGTATTCAAATAATGTAAAGGCTACGTAAGTACATTATTATAAATTTTTATTCGGTTGCTCTTTTATAGCTCTTGAGACTCTCTGAATTTTTGATGTTTTTTTTTTATTAATGCACAGTGTGAACTTTACCTGTGATATTCATCTTAATATGTCTTAGGAGAAAAAAAGTCAAATATTGACATGCAGTAAGAGAACAGAGCGATGAAATGAATGTGATGATTAGATGAGAAATGTTTGAGTTCACACGCGCTGCATTTAGACTGTAACTCTTCATGCACAGATCACATCTTCTGACCCGCCTGTTTACATTCACTTCAGACAGGACTGAGTCTGATATCTGTGTTTACATTAATTCCCACCCAAAATGATTATGGTGATCGGTTTACTCTGCACATGGTTTTGAATCGGCGTGGTATTAAAATTATTTAAATAACTCATGTCGGTGGTCATGATTATTTGCCAGCATGGACAAGATAACAGCTGTCAAGACTCATGAATGTTTGCAGCGCAAAATCTGACCGAACAGAACAGATATATAGTCCTGAAATAATTTTTGTTTGTCTACAGATCTAGAATTCTGAAGTGAATAAATTGTTTTTTAAATTATGAATTCGAATGAATTAACCCGAGCGAGAGAAAGAGAGTGAGAGAGTAACCTAATAGTGAAGCTTGTTGGTTTGATTACAGTGAAGTTATCACCTCATTGCTGATAAATATGTAGGTTTCAGTAGCGAAGCGGTTTTATTCATAAAACTCACGGGCAGAGTTTGAAAACCAGCTCCTGAATGTTTCTGTGTTCGCGCAATTACTTTTCTTTACAAAAATAAATCTAAAGTTCCTTGATAACAAGCTTTGAGCTTGGAATATGTGTGTTTTTTATAGTCTATGGTTTAGACCAGGGGTGTCCAAACTCGGTCCTGGAGGGCCACTGTCCTGCAGAGTTTCGCTCCAACCCTGATAAACTCTCCTGCCTGTAGCTTTCTAGTAATCCTGAAGACATTGATGAGCTGGTTCAGGTGTGTTTGATTAGAGTCCCAGATAGATATAGCAACCATCAAAATAATGTTAATGTGTCAATGTTAACTGTATTGAATCAACATCTCTTTTGCTCCAGCAATTAATGTTGAATTTTTTTCCAAATTTCATCCATTAATCAAAGGTGATGGCGTTGAGTAAATGTTACAATGTGATGTTGGTTCAACATCATGCCTGCACTCTCAGAAAATGAATCACAACAACTATAACTGAATTAAAGCCACACACCCTGAAGTTAACTGCAAATAAAATATTTTTTTGAGAATTAACAGAGGTGTAGTAGTTGATGTTTTAAAATGTTTAGTCACCATTTTTGTGATCATTGTTTGCTTTAGTTGGATAGTTTGACTCTTGGATTTTATGTGAGTTTCTGGTCTCTGTAACAGTGTTTACCAAAACATAATTTGTTGCAAAGAAAGCCAGAAACAAAGATTATCAGGTGAAACAGTTTTAGCATAATTAGAAGTGGAATAGTTCACTAATTTTCCACCTCAACAAAAGTGGACATTGCTTTCTTGCAACAGATCAAATGTTCAGAATTGTGATTTTTAAATACATAGTTGGAATTTTCTTTTTTAAACACAGAATCTCAATCTCAACAATGGTGACATGCTTTATGCAGCAATGCATGCTGGTTTTATACTATGGTGGCTCCCAACATGCATTGCAGCATGAAGCATGTCACCATTGTTGAGATTCATACACTGATTCTTGATGTCTGGATGTGTATCTAAAAAAAAAATTCCTTTAATGTATTTTAAAAACCAAAATTCAGAATGTCTGATCTGTGCCAAGAAAGTATTGTTTGTGAATATAATTTTTTAATAACAAATTACCACTTCAGAGGTTAAATAGTGAATTATGATGCTGAAATCTATTCCAACTGATTATCTTAGTTTCTGTTTTTCTTTGCAATAAATTATGTGTTTCAGTACACACTGTTGCAAAGATCACAAACTCACATAAAAGCCAAGAGTCAAACTGTCCAACTAAAGAAACACTGATCACCATAATGGTGACCAAACATTTTAAATAAAAAATCAACATCTAAACTCTGTTAATTGTCAAAAATACCTTCTGCTGAGATCTTGAGATATGTATTGTCTTCTTTTATTTGCAGTTGATTTCAGGCTGTGTGGTTGTAAGTCAGTTATAGTTGTTGTGTTTCATTTTCTGAGAGTGCAAACATGATGTTGAACCAACACCACTTTGTAACAATGATTCAGTGCCATTACCATTGATTTTTGGATGAAATCTTAAAAAAATCTACATTAATTGTGGGAACAAAAGTGATGTTGAATAACAAATGTACACATTAACATTGATTTAACATTATTTTGATGGTTGCTATATCTATCTGGGACTCTAATCAAACACACCTGAACCAGCTCATCAATGTCTTCAGGATTACTAGAAAGCTACAGGCAGGAGAGTTTATCAGGGTTGGAGCGAAACTCTGCAGGACAGTGGCCCTCCAGGACCGAGTTTGGACACCCCTGGTTTAGACATAGGTCAGATGTCCAGATATCGGATATGAATCGATTTAAGTGTGTGTGTGTGTGTGTGTTCAGTCAGGACATCACCGGTGAAGTCTACTACTTCAACTTCTCCACGGGTCAGTCCACGTGGGATCACCCCTGTGACGAGCAGTATCGCCAGCTAGTGGTGCAGGAGCGCGAGCGCACACAACACAGCAGAACCGCTCCGCCCGCGGCCAACGCTGCCGTGGGGAAGGACAAGGAGAAGGAGAAGAAGAAGAAGAAAGACAAGAAGAAGAAGAAGGAGAAGAAGAAAGACCCGGAGGGAGTCAGAGCTCCAGGGGTGAGTTCTTTTCAGAACAACGTGCTGAGAGAATAAATGACACTTTAAAGGTGCTGTATGTAAGTTTTTGACTGTACTAAAGCATAAAAATACCATATGTTTGCAGAAACATGCTGAGTTCACATACTTGTGTCTCTGAAAAACACTTCAAAGCCAGTTATTCTGCTTTGAAATGTGCGTTTTGTGTTGGAATGTCTGTTTTTGTTTTGGTCTGTGTGACTCCGCCCACTGCCAGTTCACCCGATAGTGTTTCAACCATAGATATCCATAATAAAGGCTAGATGTCTTACGGCGGAGTCTCTATCGTCATCACTGGTGGCCATCTTGTCACAGGCAAGCTTTCTGGCGGGCTCTGTGGTGCCTGATGTAAGATGAGTGATCAGCACGAACACAAATACTCTTATCTCGTTGAAATCTTGACGGATTTACAAACGGTTTGGTTTCTTACAAACGTTATTAACGTGGCTATAATTCTGGATGATTATTTATTGATACACTTATTATTCATAAGTGTGCAGTGTCATAACTACATCTCTGAAGTTTATAACAAACCAAACCGTTTGAAAATCGGTAGAAAATTGAGCAAGTTATGGTTATTTAAAAAGTACATGCACCATTAAAACACAATGTTACGAGTGAGCAAGCCGCTTGTGACAAGATGGCCGCCAGGTGCGGACGTCCACCTCCATTGGCCAGCAGCGCGAACGAGACATCTAGCCTTTATTATGTATATCTATGGTTTCAACACCGTGGATTGCCAGTTGTTGGAAAACACAGCATATTGCAGCCAGCAAACAAACTGGGTCAGAGATCGCAGATTCTTCCCGACCTAAAAAGCATCTGCATCAATCTAAAAATCTCTATGAACGGGAGAATATTAAAACGCGGATAAATCAACTCAAGTGTGTAAGTCTCTAGGGCTTTCATTGATAATTGCACTCGCTCCGGTTGCTTGTCCTCAATCTGGAAACCCGTGTGAGCGTCGAGTCTGAGGAGGCGGGGAAACTACGATCTCTGATATTTTGAATTTGAACTGCAGTACCTATTTCAACCACTAGCTGTCAATCTTACAGATTGCACCTTTAAAGGAGCATATAGACGTTTGGGGTCGGTGAGATTTTGAAAGTTTTTAAAAGAGTCTCTTGACCTGTTGATCTATCTATATATTTGATCAAAAATGTTATTAGGATTTAAATCAGCTGTTTTCTATGTGAATATATAGTAAAGTGTAATTTATTCCTGTGATCAAAGCTGAATTTTCAGCATCATTACTCCAGTCTTCAGTGTCACATGATCCTTCAGAAATCACTCTTGTGTGTGTGTGTGTGTGTGTGTGTGTGTCAGATGTTGGCTCCTCTCGCTCCTCTGCGGGGTCTGTCTGAGGCTCCTGTCACTCCTCTCAGAGGGTCTCTGGGCGTCTCATCTGGACTCCAGCCGCTTAAATCCTCTCTAGGGGTAAAAAAAGTTTGAACTTCTCATTTGTGCTTCATTAATGGAGCTTCTGAATAAGTTTTAGTTATGATTTATGAATATTAAATGTTCTTTTGTCACTGGTGTGCATCAGTCTGTCGTGTCAAGCTCCACTGCTTTCAGAAGTGCTGAGGAAGACGAGGAGATCTCAGAGGAAGAGGTGAATCTGAAATACACACACACACACACACACGCACACCCCTGAACGCTAATACATGATGATGCACTGAACGCTAGATGTAATCTGTTATGTATGTGTGTGTGCGTGTGTGTGTGTGTGTTTAGAGGCCGCTAGATTCAGTCGGACTGCTGAAGAACCTCCACCTGGATCTGGATGCTCTGGGAGCGGGACTGCAGTATGAGGTGAACACCACAAACGCATCACATCCTGCTGGAGATCAACAGTTCAGACACGGATTCTTCTGCACATGTTAGAATACTAAACTGCTGAACTACTGTGATTTTTTATTTAATTTTTCTCAGTATTTTTTTCTTGTTTTCCTTCACAAATATCTAAAAATACTATGTGAGAAAAATTTAGTTTTACTAACAGAACTTATTAAACTCCTATATATATAATGTTGAATATAATGTATAATATGGGGGAATATTTGTGGGTCCTGATAATGCCTAATGTCATGTTACCAGTAAAAAGTGGCCTAAATTATTTTAAATATATCTTGTCAGTGACAATAAGCATATTCATCTAAAATAATTCAGTATTTTCAGCTTCAGAATCATGAATATTGTTATTCTGGTGCCTCTATTGTCCTGTGCTTTGGGTTTCCAGCACCAAATCCAATCCTATTCATTTACACCCACAATCTAACACCAAATTTATAATTTTAATCAACAGTTTATTTTTTGTTAACCTTTTATCATATGTCTTGGGGTATTGCAATAATATCGTATCATGAGTTCAGTATCGTGATATGTATCGAATCGTGACATGAGGGTATCGTTACACCCCTAGTTAGTGTGTGTTAGGGTTAGGTTATAGTATTATAGAATAAAAGTCTATGCAAAGTCCCCATTTAGACAGATGAGTAAACGTGTGTGTGTGTGTGTGTGTGTGTGTTTCAGGACAGTGAGGTCAGTGGGACAGTTCCTCCTGAAGAAAGAACAGAACCTGAACTACAGGATTTGGGTTTATCGAGGGATCACAGTCCAGAACCGCCTTCAGAGGTACCTGTCTGTCTCTCTGTGTGTGTGTGTGTGTGTCTGTCTGCCTCTCTGTCTCTCTGTGTGTCTGAATGTCTCTGTCTGCACTGTTTATCTGTGTGTCTTTGTTAAAAATACGGCTGTTTGTTTGAGGGGTTTGCATGTGACCTCACAGCCTTTCTGTCTCTCTGTGTGTGTGTCTGTGTGTGTGTGTGTGTGTGTGTCTGTGTGTGTGTCTGTCTGTGCGTATGTCTGTCTGTTTGTCTCTAACTCCATCCCTCCACTGTAAGGACTCGTTGCGTGGACGTCTCCTCCCCTCCACAGCCGCTTCATGCCCTCTGACCTCAGACGCTGCGGAAGACCAGCCGCTGATCGAAGGCATGAGTGACGGTGTGCAGGAGGAGAAACAGTCCGATGAAGAGAAGAGCGAAGAGATCGATGAGCAGATCGAGAGATTCAGCCAGACCGAGGAGAGAACCGAAGAACAGAGAGATCAGACGGAGAGTGAAGATGATGAAAACAAGCCTAGAGAAGAACAGGAGAAAGACAGTGAAGTACAGGCAGAGAGAAGCGTTTCCTGTGAAGAGGAGGAGGAAGAGAGGCTTTCAGAACACAGTGAAAGAGAGGAAAATAAACATGACACTCAGAGCGACAGAGACAGCGAGGAGATCGAGCGCTTTCAGAAGGACAGCCCTCACATAGAAAAAGGAAAAGAACAGAGGCAAGAGAAAGGCGAGATCAACAGTGAGGAAGAGGTAGAGAGAAGTGTTTCCCATATGGAGGAGGAAGAGAGGCTTTCAGAACACGGGGAAACTGAGGAAGATGAGCATAAAGAAGAGCAGAGAGAGAGTGAAGGATGCGGGATCAGCGACACTCAGAGCGACAGAGACAGCGAGGAGATCGAGCGCTTTCAGAAGGACAGCCCTCAAATGACACACTTTAAAACAGGGAAGTTTGTGCCTCAGTGGAATCCAGTGTGCAGTGAGGTAGGACTCAGTGCTCCGCCCCTGCACACAAACCCCACCCATCTCACATGCCCCGCCCCTGCACACAAACCCCGCCCATCTCACAGACCCCGCCCTGCACACAAACCCCACCCATCTCACATGCCCCGCCCCTGCACACAAACCCCACCCATCTCACAGACCCCGCCCTGCACACAAACCCCGCCCATCTCACAGACCCCGCCCTGCACACAAACCCCGCCCATCTCACAGACCCCGCCCCTGCACACAAACCCCACCCATCTCACAGACCCCGCCCTGCACACAAACCCCACCCATCTCACAGACCCCGCCCTGCACACAAACCCCGCCCATCTCACAGACCCCGCCCTGCACACAAACCCCACCCATCTCACATGCCCCGCCCCTGCACACAAACCCCACCCATCTCACATGCTCCGCCCCTGCACACAAACCCCGCCCATCTCACAGACCCCGCCCTGCACACAAACCCCACCCATCTCACATGCTCCGCCCCTGCACACAAACCCCACCCATCTCACATGCTCCGCCCCTGCACACAAACCCCACCCATCTCTCATGCCCCGCCCCTGCACACAAACCCCACCCATCTCTCATGCCCCGCCCCTGCACACAAACCCCACCCATCTCTCATGCCCCGCCCCTGCACACAAACCCCACCCATCTCACATGCCCCGCCCCTGCACACAAACCCCACCCATCTCACATGCTCCGCCCCTGCACACAAACCCCACCCATCTCACATGCTCCGCCCCTGCACACAAACCCCACCCATCTCTCATGCCCCGCCCCTGCACACAAACCCCACCCATCTCTCATGCCCCGCCCCTGCACACAAACCCCACCCATCTCTCATGCCCCGCCCCTGCACACAAACCCCACCCATCTCTCATGCCCCGCCCCTGCACACAAACCCCACCCATCTCTCATGCCCCGCCCCTGCACACAAACCCCACCCATCTCACATGCCCCGCCCTGATTCAATTAAGTAACACCACTGTGTGCTTGGAGACGCACAACAGTTCTGTTGCAGCTTTACTACAGAAACTGACAATATTGTGTCTAAAATGTAATCCAATATTAACTTCTTGTTTATTGAACTGTTGTATAAAATCAATATAATTTGCATTCATACTGATATTGGAGAAAAACAGCATTCTAGCTTGTGTGATATTACTTAACTACACTATATTGCCAAAAGTATTGGGACACCCTGACTGACCGTGAGCTTCTCGTTCAACATCAGTGCCTGACCTCACAAGTGCGCTCCTAGAAGAATGGTCAAACATTCCCATAAACACACTCCTAAACCTTGTGGAAAGCCTTCGCAGAAGAGTTGAAGCTGCTATAGCTGGAAAGGGTCCATATTAAACCCTACGGATCAGGAATGGGATGTCATTAAAGTTCATGTGCATGTAAAGGCAGGCGTCCCAAAACTTTTGGCAATATAGTGCATATCATATAGAAATTCGAAAAGCAACCTACTAATATTCATCACACAGTGTAAGCGAGCGCTATCAATATGTGTGGTTTTGCAAAGCGAGTGGGATACTCGATAAAGTCAGCTTCCACATCGTCAAAACAACATCCCTACATATACAGCACTGGAGTGAATTGCCTCGCCACAATCTGATGTATTTTTACAAGGCTTTAATTTATTCAGTGATTCATTTGTTCATTGATTTGTTTGTTCCTTCTATAGCATTTGTTCAGTGTTTGTGTCTTCATTCATTTATTGATTCGTTCGTTCATTCTGTAGCTTTGTTCAGTGTTTGTGTCTTCAGTCATTGATTTGTTTGTTCGTTCAGTGATTCGTTCGTTCATTCTGTAACGTTGTTCGGTGTTTGTGTCTCAGCGTCCAGAGCTGCAGAGAGGAGGCGTGTCTCAACACAGTCATGTGACATCACACATGGGAGGATAAAAGCTCCCTTGAGGAACATAGTTTGATGTGTGTCTTATCTCATTATTCATGAGCCAATCAGAGCTCTTCTCTGCAGCAGAGCTGAAACTCCCAGCATCCTCCTCTCCCACATTGGCTCACTGCTCTGTGTGTGTGTTATCAGTGTGTTAATGCTGCTGTACGAGTGTGTGATGTCATATCCTGTGCCGTGACAGGAATCTGAAGCTGGTGAAGCAGCAGCGGCATCGCTCTCATCCGCTGATGATTTGCAGGTGGGACTTCATCCACACACACACACACACACACACACACACATTCATGCATTTAACAGACATGTCTGGATTGTGTGTGTCGCATAATTTCACTCTTCATGTTTTTCCTCAGGCTGGTTTTCACTCCAAACTCTCAGAGAATGTGTTTGATCTGCTGGATCTGACGCCTGCAGTGGTAACACACACACGCACACACACACACACACACACACACACACACACACACACACACACACACACACTCGCACACTCACACACACACACACACACACACACACACACACACACACACACACAGACACACACACACCCCCACGTGTACACACTCTCACAAACACACACAAACACACCTCTACAGGTTTAAAGGCTCATTCTGTCTCTCTGTGTGTGTGCGTCTCTCAGGACAGGAAGGAAGAGGAGGGAGAGGCAGACGTGGACAGCTGTGTGGACGTCTCTGTCTCTGCAGACAGGTGAGGATTAGGATTGCAAAATTCTGGGAATTTTCAAAGATGGAAACTTTCCATGGAAATTAATGGGAATTTAAGGGAATTAACAGGAATTTATGGGAATAAACGGGAATAAAGTGGGAATTTTCAAAGTTGAGGGTTGGCTCTTCATAGGGAACTTAAATATAGTTGAGGAAAGTATATTTTAGCATAATCTTGATTAAAACAAACAGATGCCATTCAAATACACTTGAATATCCATGCCATTCCTCAATCACATGCACATAGAACACTGCTTACTGCATGGCTATTGAGACCACACCCCCTACTGGCACTGTGCATGCCTCCATCACATGTACAGAAGCCCAAAGCACAAGACTATTGAAGGCACACATTTGAGCCTGTGGACTAAACAAAGTGAGGTATGTTTTGATGATATTATAGGGAAATATATTTATTAAATGTTTAAATTGCAAATATCACATACAAATGTATTCATCTAGTAGCAATGCTGATAAGTTAGATGCTAAATAAGCTAGCATAACTTTATTTACCACATAAGGCAGATGCTAGCTACCTCATATGGCTGTTTTTCTCTGCCTCCTGCAATATGTTTTCAAGATCATTCCAGTTGTTTAGCTAGCCTTATTATTTATGTATCTGTTCATGCCATTGCATTAGTATTCTTACTAGGGTTGGACAGACATCACGATGTTTAGCCGACATCCCCCCCCCCCCCATGGTTTCCATGGTGACGCGTCATGCTTGGCACGTGATTCACCACAGCCAAAATAGCGCTGTATGACAGATTTAGCGCTTTTATTTCTAAATATTAACAAACTTGCTTACCATGTCATAAACTATCTTCTATTCCGATTCTCAAATATGTGTAAGTGAGTTTGTTTTGTAGTTTAAAAAACCTTTATAAGTTATCTTGATCTGTAACGTGAGATGGGCGCCGTGTTTGGGCCGCAGTTCAGAGATTCCTGTCTGTTGGATTTAAGTTATTACAGCGCGTGAATTCATCAGTTTCTCCTGAAATACATGAGAGTAAGTGGCCGGTGAACTGAAAATGATTGATTACATTACAATGAATTCCCAGTTAGTTCCCCTAAATTCCCATTAATTCCCATAATTCCCATTATTCCCATGGAAAGTTTCTAATATGGAATATTTCCAAAATTCCCCAGCTTAACTTCCCATGGAAATTTACCGGAAATTTTCCGCACCTTTGCAACCCTAGTGAGGATGATGATGATGATGATGTGACTCGCGAGTGTATTATTCATTCAGTGTGTGTTTCTCTTAGGCGCACACTATTTCTCAGCATCACGACGTCACGCTTTTTGAAATACAGATTGAATGGCAAGTCAAAACATGCAGTGATGGCAAACTACGACTCTCAGCTGGATAAGGCAAACTATAATAAAAATTAATTATATTAAAATTGACAAACATGCCTTGACCTGACTGCATATACTACAGCACACGGATCCATTCAGAATTACTAAACACAGCAACATACACGTGACAAATCAAAACATTGTCCAGAATGCACGTGGAAACAATGTGCTGAAATGCGTCTGTGCATAAATATAATGATTTATTTTGTTTATGATGATTTACCTTGATTACAATCCGCATCCATCTGAACTTTACTAGCGAGGCGCAGGTTTGCTTTATCCAGCCGAGTAAAGTAGTTTGCGTATCATCTGGCCATAAAGAGGTGGATGTTTTGATGTTCAGTCTGTATTTCACACAGAAATGATCAGGAAATGACAGAGCTCGTGTTTTAAAGCGAAACACACACTGAAATGAATAATTCACTGGCCGTGAGTCTCTATTCTCTCTGCTAAATACTGTAACAAATGTATTGCTAATGGTTAGTTCATGTTAGTAGATACATCAACTAATGAACCTTATTGTAAAGTGTTACCGAATTTTCTCCCTGGGATTAATGTGTGTCTTATCTCAGGCGTCTGCAGTCCCAGTCCGACGTCTCCTCGCCCGCTGATGACATCAGCAGAGCATCACATGACCAGAGACCGCCGACGGCCCGCGGCCGAACCCACACCAGTGATCAGGAGAAGAGACGAGAAGCTCAGGAGGATGAAGAGCAGCGTGAGCGGGATGAAGAGGAGAGAAGACGGATGGAGGAGGAGAAGAACAGACTGATGGAGGAGGAGAAGACCAGACTGATGGAGGAGGAGAAGACCAGACTGAGGGAGGAGGAGAAGACCAGACTGAGGGAGGAGGAGAAGACCAGACTGATGGAGGAAGAGAAGAACAGACTGATGGAGGAGGAAAAGACCAGACTGAGGGAGGAGGAGAAGAACAGACTGAGGGAGGAGGAGAAGAACAGACTGATGGAGGAAGAGAAGAACAGACTGATGGAGGAGGAGAAGAACAGACGCATGGAGGAAGAGAAGAACAGACTGATGGAGGAGGAAAAGAAAAGACTAATGGAGGAAGAGAAGAACAGATTGATGGAGGAGGAGAAGAACAGACTGATGGAGGAGGAGAAGAGACGAGAAGCTCAGGAGGATGAAGAACAGCACAAGTGTGATGAAGAGGAGAAAAACAGACTGAGACTGCAGCTGCTCAGACAAGCGCTGATGAAGGACGAGGAAGACGAGGAGCGCCGGATGAAGGAGGAGAGCGCCGAGCAGCTGAGGTCAGTGACTGCTGCATTATGGGTCCCTGTGCTGTAGAAGTGTGTGTGCCAACAAAACACGAGCAGTTTGGCACCAAAACTTTCCAAGTTCACATACCCACAAATCACGTCATCGTGTGTGTGTGTGTGTGTGTGTGTGTGTGTTTTAGGGTTTTGAAGGAGCAGATACTTAAAAACAGACGAGATGAGGAGGAGCGATTAAACAACGACACGCACACACAACTACAAAATCTAAGGTACTCACACACACATAAAACATACACACACTATATCAACATCAACGCACACAGACACACTATATCAACATCAGCACACACACACAAATACAACAGCTCAGGTAATACACACAGACACACATACACACACTATATCAACATCAGCACTCACAAACACAAAAACACACACACACACACTACGCGTCCGTCTCGTGTGTGTGTGTACAGATCTGAGAATGAGGTGAGACTCCAGGAGCTGCGCTCAGAGCTGGAGGCGGAGCAGGAGAGGGCGGAGACTCAGAGGAGGCGGGGTCTCGAGCGCCTGAGGGAGGAGTTAGAGGAGGAGCTCCAGGCAGAGAGGAGGCGGCTACAGGACAAGAAGGAGGAGCAGCTGACCTCCATCAAAACACAGGTGTGTGTGTGTGTGTGTGTGTGTGTGTACACGTTTAGCTCATTGTAATGCTCATTGCTCATCTTTTTGTAATGGGTAGGTTTGGGGGGTGGCTTGGTTTAGGCCATAGAAAATTGCATTAATCAATAGAAGTCTATGCAATGTTCTCACTGATATAGTGAAACAAATGTGTGTGTCTGTGATTAACGCTCTGTTGTTTTTTTGTCAGGCTAAACTGAGTGACTCTCAGAAGAATTCAAGGAGTCCACGACCAGAACAACCTTTAGCCGAGTACCAGAGAGAGGTACAACACACACTCACTCACTCACTCACTCACACGCACACACACACCTTAGACCCACTCTCACACACACACACACACACACACACACACACACACACACACACACACACACACACGCACACTCACACTCACTCACTGACAGACAGACTCACTCACTCACTCACACTCACTCACACGCACACACACAAACACACACCTTAGACCCACTCTCACACACGCACACACACACACACACACAAACACACACCTTAGACCCACTCTCACACACACACACACACACACGCACACACTCACTCACTCTATCACTCACTGACAGACTCACTCACTCACTCACACTCACTCACACGCACACACACAAACACACACCTTAGACCCACTCTCACACACGCACACACACACACACACACACACATTTAGTGCACTTGGACTCCGCCCATGCAAGGTCACGTTCATCTGCATAGACCAACGCTACTTTTGCGTCATCGAAGGGTAACGCCCCCTTTTGGGGGAAAACAAACGGATTCCCCTGAGAACAGAACTCGCTCTAGATCTGCTAAGTTTCTTGATAGCAAAAATGGCACAAACATACACACTCTCTTTGCCGGCCGAGGACCGTGAGCGGTATTTAAAGAAGAGCTGGATACGGGGTTACAGAGGTGTCCCTTTGAACTGGTCGAAAACTGGATTAATGACCCACGCAGTGGCCAAATATGGACTATTCAGACATCCAACGTTACCACTATCTCGTGGAATCACCAAGTAAGTAGCCTATTTTTTTATTATTTTTTTTCATTAACACTCACAGTATGACAAACTAGACGATGAGGCCATGTCACTTGGATCATATTTAACTTGATTTAAGCTATTGACATAGTTTTGTTGTCGACTAGCTTTACTATACTGTTGAAATAGTGGCCGGCTAGGACTAAAGTGGACTTGGCTGGTTTCTGCTTGTGTCTAGAAAGTGCTAGGACTTTGAAAGTTGTAAAAAGGTTTACAGTGTACGGCAAAATATGTATAGGACCAATGTATGTATCTATGGGGCTATCAAATTGGATGTTGTGACATTACGCTATCCTATCTAGCCTAGAAGGCTTGATCTATTACTGCCGTTCGTGTTGTTACATGTAGCCCAGAGCAGTGCTCGTCGAAAAGTCATATAACAGTTAGGCTTAAAGCACTTTCTAGACACAAGCAGAAACCAGCCAAGTCCACTTTAGTCCACCTAGCCTGCCACTATTTCAACAGTAAAATCAGTTAACAGCCAAGGTAGCGTGCCTAGTGATAGCTAATCACGTTAGCTGCTAGCAGCTTCGTCTTTCTAACTAGTATAGCTAGTCGACAACAAAACTATAAATCAAGTTAAATATGATCCAAGTGACATGGCCTCATCATCTAGTTTGTCACTGTGAGTGTGTTAATGACAAAAAAAATAGGCTACTTACTTGGTGATTCCACGAGATAGTGGTAACGTTAGATGTCTGCATATTTGGCCACTGCGTGGGGTCATTAATCCAGTTTTCGACCAGTTCAAAGGGACACCTCTGTAACCCCGTATCCAGTAGCTTATTTAAGTTTGTGCCATTTTTGCTATCAAGAAACTTAGCAGATCTAGAGCGAGTTCTGTTCTCAGGGGAATCCGTTTGTTTTCCCCCAAAAGGGGCGTTACCCTTCGATGACGCAAAAGTAGCGTTGGTCTATACACTTTTGAGAGCCACGCCCACATCCAATCAACAACTGGTGCACACCTACATTCATTATTTTTTGATAAGCTGTTACACCCTGATATACTGTATGTCATGATAAAGAACCTACTTCTACTGCAGTTACATCGTGAATTGAATTCTGCAGCAGTAGCTGGAGTGTGTGTTAATGTGTGTTAATGCGTGTTAATGTGTGTTAATGTGTGTTAATGCGTGTTAATGTGTGTTAATGTGTGTGTGTGTGTGTGTGTGTGTGTTTTAGCTCACAGATGTCCTGCAGGAAGTTCGTGAGGAAGTTGAGAGAGATCACAGGAAGAAACTAGAACAACTGAAGGAGGAACATCGACATGAACTACAGAACCTCAGAGAAACACACCTGGAGCGG
>NW_026606625.1:850000-900000 GCF_029890125.1 Rhinichthys klamathensis goyatoka | reverse complement strand
CTCGCGTGCTTGAGTTTGTGTAGTAGAGCAAACTGAGACAGACTTCAGATTTACACAGCGGACTTTAATACTCACACACACTCCTCCATATCCCCATTTGATTCAGTGTGTAGCCCTATGTCTGATTTATTCAGCCAACATTTGACAAATTCTGTGACATTCAGCATTATACTGTACATTTCATGAGAGGCTTGTGTGTGTGTGTGTGTGTGTGTGTGTGTGTGTGTGTGTGTGTGTGTGTGTGTGTGTGTGTGTGTGTGTGTCAGGTGTCATGTGAGGACGCTGAGAGGTCAGCTGATCGAAAAGTGACGTTTGATGTCACCGAGTCAGAGATGAGCAGCATCTACAGCCCGGAGGGAACAGGTGACACACACACACACACACTCACACATGCACTCTCACACACACACACACACACACACACACACACACACACACACACACACACAGCTGTGTTTTTGCACACACACACACACACACACACACACACTCACACATGCACTCTCACACACACACTCACACACACATGCACTCTCACACATGCACTCTCACACACACTCACACACACACTCTCACACACACACACACACACACACACACACACACACACACACTCACACACACACACACACATGCACTCTCACACACACACTCACACCACATGCACACACACACACACACACACATAAAGTGCCCCTATTATTATTATAGTATGTAATAAAGCTGTTTTAAATGTAAAGGGTCTGCAAAGATTAAAGTGCAGATAAATGGAGTTTTTCTCCTAAAAGAAAGAAGTGATTCTGAACTGAAACGAGCTGTCAGTAATACAGTCTCACTTCCTGCTGAACCGCCGTACGTGTGTAACTAATTAGCATAAAGCCAGCCTGTGGTCTTGATTGGCTGAACAGCGACTCTAAGCCCCGCCCTCAAACACTGTAGTGTATCTGAGACTGGGAGAGTTCGGTTCGTGTTGTTCATGTGGAGAAGACGCTGTTTTCTGCTGACAAAGCAAATCCACTGTGATGAGATTGATACGGTAAAACCCACGACATCGCCACTGTTCGTATCACTGTGTGTCAAGAGCTGAGACTCAGATATGATCATGAGCGTTTGCTTTCTGACCAATCACAACAGACTGGGCCGTCCGACCAATCAGAGCAGTGCAGCTCTCAGAGAGGCGGGGTTTAGAGAGTCTGAATCCTTTATCAAACCGTTTCAGACAAAGAGCTGCTGCTGCAGTGGATATTATGAGAAAATCAAAGTGTTTTTGATTTTGGATGCATGTAAACATGATGTTAGAGAAACCAAATCAAAATTAGGAACATTTGCATGATAGGGGCACTTTAAGACACTAGAGCTTGTGTTAATGCAGTGGTTCACGAGTGTCTGATCGTCTGTCAGTTCCAGTGAAGGTGCAGCAGTTGGCCGACTCTCTGCAGCTGATCTCAGGTCAGCTCAATTCTGTGTTAGGAGCTTTGGGTTCACTGACCCACAAACAGGCTCCGCCCACTCTGACCACACCTCTACCACCCCGTCCCTCGTGGGCGTGGCCTGTAAACTCCTCCCCCTCGCTGTCCAACGGACTCACACACAGACCCACAGACTCGCTGCAGAACCGCTGGTCGGGCCTGAGCACAGGTGAGACACACACACACACACACACACGTCATCACCTACAGCATCATCTGAACATCATCTCTGTTTCCACAGAAACCAGCAGAGCTCACATGACCTACTCAGGATACACACCGCCAAGGTGAGCTCACACACACACACACACACACACTCTCTCTCTCTCTCTCTCTCTCTCTCTCTCTCTCTCTCTCTCTCTCTCTCTCTCTCTCTCTCTCTCTCTCTCTCTCTCTCTCTCTCTCTCTCTCTCTCTCTCTCTCTCTCTCTCTCTCACACACACACCAGTCTTCCACAGTCATATAGATATTCAGTGTAAATAGTTGTTAGCTTGTGTGTGTGTGTGTGTGTGTGTGTGTGTGTGTGTGTGCAGTCTGTCAAGTCTGCGTCCATCAGCAGAGGTGGACGGTCAGCGGCTGCAGGGTCTGATTGAAGGAAACAAACGCTGGCTGGAAGCTCAACGGAAGAACCGCAACATGTATCCTTACAGAGCCGGATGCTTTTCCTCAAGGAGAACGGGTTTATTTCATGTCAGGTGGTTTGGGTTGAAATCACGGGGGGCTCGAGAAACGTCACCAACTTTCTACCCTGAACACACACACACGCACACACTACACGCACTCTTTCACACACACACACACACACGCACACACACACACACACGCACACACACACACACTCACACACATACTGGAGTAAATGTGTATTTCAGTGAATGAGCTTCTCTGTGTCTCGTGCTGTTTTCCTGAGCGTCTCACACACAGTCCTCTCTTCCCAAACCTCAGGACCGGGTCCAGCAGCGCTGGGTTAGTTCAGCTCAGCCTGGACGACAACAACCAGATTAAAGTCCATCATTACTGAAGCAGCTCGAATACACACACCTGTGTTTCTCAGGAAAATCACCAGCGCTTGTATGAGCTGTGAGGAAGTTTGTCTGCTTTTTCATGTGTATAGCTGTGTGCAGATCTCATTTGTACAATATTTTTGTAAACAATTAAATTAATTTAATACTTGATGCAGGTGTGAGTTTCTTCATTTTTATGTTTTGTGATTTAGATGTTGGATATTAGCAAATTAACCGTTAATTTGTCCTGCTGGACTATTTGGGTTTGTAATTGTTTCTCATTGTGTAATAAAGTAAACATACAATGCCTTTCACATGCTTCAAATGTAAAAAAAAAAAAAAAAAATTCCTATCTTATATCAACTTATATCTTAAATGTCATCAAAATGGATTTCTGATTTCTGATTAATGTAAACTCTGTCAGTAATTACTCACCATCATGTTGTTCAACCCCGTAAGACTTTCGTTCATCTTCGGGACACAAATTAAGATATCTTTTATTAAATCTGAGAGCTGGATCACTCCTCCATAGGCTTCTAAGGGATTGAAACTTGCCGGCCCAGAAAAGTTATTAAAGACATCGATAAAATAGTCCAAGTGACTACAGTGGTTCAACCAGAAGTTTATCAAGTATACTTTTTGTGCACAAAAAAACACAAAAATAACGACTTTATTCAACTCTTCATGTTCTTCTCTGTGGGCCTTGAGTGAGTTCACGTTGTGTAACAGCGCAGCGCTTCTGTGTTGTACATCACACGCGTCACATGACCAGCGTCGGCCAATAGTGAGCCTACGTGTGACGTACAAGTTTTACAACTCTTTTAATATATATATATATATATATATATATATATATATATATATATATATATATATATATATATAATTAATATAATAATTATTAAAATTATTAAAATAATAACTAATAAAATGTTATAAACCTTGCCAAAAAGTATTATTTGAGAATTTCTAAAAAAATACATTCAATCCACATCTTAAAAGTAAGTAATTTGGTCCAAAAACAACTAGAATTCACAAGCATCTCCATTTAGAGCTATACAGGCATCTAGTGGTAAACCCATGCAATAACATGATTTATTTAATTTTATGTTTAATAAATTGATTTTTTTTTTTTTTTAATTTATTTTCTGAAAACCTAGTCTCTATTTTTGACCGAAAATACTGCATAGAAGAAAAAAAAAAAAAACATTATTTTCAATGGCAAAAAATGGACCATAAATATTGCATACATATTAATAAGTTCAATCAAATTGTCTCAAAATACTAAATTAAAAAGAATAAATATTATAGAACAAAAATAAATTGCATTGGTTTTACTGGGATGGAGGAAGTTTCATTTTTAGGTGTCCGGTCACTTCTGACCGGGAAGATAACAAGTGTGACTCCAAAACGAAGCCCGTCTGAGGGTTAATAAGGCTGACTGATTTGGATTTGAGTGGTTGGCTACTTCGTCTTTTTATCAGTCAGTTTCAAAAGCATGGAAACCTATAAGAGATCCCGGAAGCTGAATACAACATGAACCTCTTTTCAGCAATCCTCTGAGAGAAGTCAATGAACTATGTCTGAAGAGCTTGAGATCTTTAAAGGGACTATAAGTAACTTTTTAGGTATTTTATAATCTAAAATCAATATTTTTATTCATAAATATGTCCCCAATGGTGTACAAATACCTCTGCCAATTATCTGATTTATCCTCGTAAACGAAGAATTTATTATATTTATATACATGGGACGGGTAAGTCCACGGAGGCTTCCATGTAGTTCCGCCATCTTGAAAAACTATAATAGCAGAGAGGGACAAAAAGTACGCCAGCGCGTTTCCACAACGCGTTTTCGTTCAGAGCCGGCGTGACGTGACTGAAAGCAGAAGCGGAGGAGCAGAGCGGTGAGAGGCGCTTGTCACGGCCCCGGCAAGTTTAAAAGGCTGCATTGCAAATCCTCGTCGCCAGAAAAGTCCAAAATAGATCGTAAAAGGAAACGTGACCGGAGATTACAAAAAACACGAGTTAATGTCGGGATAGCTTTTTCGAGGTGGATAGAGCTAATGCAGGAGAAAGATTTCAAAAGAGACGCTGAATCCTGCTTTCTTCTCGACAGGCAAGTCAATGCTACAGTCTTAATTACAAGCTTTTTTTCATTGTTTGGTTGTGTACTTTATTTTATAGACAGATGAACATGTATAGTTAAAAGCTGATGATGATCTAACAATGCACGTACTTCAGAAAATATAACGAATAAAGAAGGCATAACTACTAATTACAATAGTTCATGTTTTTGACACTCATTACTTCATACTGTAACATTCGTTTGTTCGTTGTGTCAATTTGAAGTTTGTTTGAAATAACAAACCTGTTCACCGAAGGAGAACTCGACGAAGTGCTATTAGAAGACATCCTGTCATAGCTTTTTGGTACATAACGGCAACCGTAGATGCAACGCGCACTTGAAAAAGCGAGGCGCTGGAGAGCAAAATTCGTTTGAATGCAAAATAATATTTCACCGCTGGATGGGGGTACTTCTCACACAGTGTCCCTTTAATGGCAAAAGCTTGTTGTACTAAAGTATCCGATTCGAGAACTGGGAACAGCTTGACAAGTCCTGAGGAGATGTGCTGTCTGACGGCTTCATGAAGATAATACTAAACAGGATTTTTTTTTCTTTTTGTTTTTACCTTCTGCATTTAGACAGTTTGAAGAAGCTAATGAGATGACTCTACGGAACAATGTTATTATTATGAATTTCCAGAGTTAAAGATTTACGCAGTCATCGAAGAACAACCAGAGAAGGATTCAATTCTCAATTTCAGAACTCCACAATGAATAACTGTGGCGAAACAAATATTTTATGCACAAGTTGATAATTGTATTTTGTTGACAAAATATTTTAGTTCGTCTTGTATATATTTTTTTTATTAGATCAGATAACATTTTAATCTGTCATATGGTCATATTACAATGTGCCACACCTATGGGGCATGTTGTCACATTTCCCTTCCATTCTTTCGGGGTAGCCTAAATAAAGAAATAAGTATAAACTGTAATAATGAAACAAAACCACAATTGTACTAGACGTGTGAAATTAATGTGGGGAAAAAATAAATACTCTGAACCCAAAGTGGATTCACACAAACTGAGAAAGTCAAAAAGTGTTAGGATGTGCACCGCTCTACCCTATCTACTTTTAGTGGTGTGTGTGTGTGTGTGTGAGAAAGAGAGAGAGAGAGGGAGAGGGAGAGGGAGAGGGAGAGGGAGTGTGAGAGTAAATGGTCGCTTCACTGCTTGGTCGACTCTTCCCTCTTTTTGAGCTTGTGTATTCTACTTTTTGAAGTAGGCACAAATCATTTTTAAATTGGGAAAATAACTTTTTTCGAATTTCATTATAATTAGGACAGGTGGTTGGTCAGAAGTGCAGGGGCCTCATTTATAAAACTGTGCGTAGGATACTTACTAAAAGTGTACGTGCGCCTGAAAGCCAAAAATGGCGTACGCAAAAAAATATTCAGACTTATAAAACCGTTCTTACGCCAGAACCTGCGCAAAATTCCCTTTATAAATCCCAGTCAGCGGAAGATTGTGCGCACATGCGTCTCCACCCCGAAATAACCATATATGGAGCTTACAACGCCTAGTTTTACTATGCATATCCTTATCTGCATGTCATTTGCATATGATTATTCATCCACGTGATACCATGTTTAACGGTAGGCTACAAGACGTTAGTAAAATATGAAATACGGATGTGCCGTCACATTATTACATTCATACTTATTTAGTAGCCTATATCCTTGCCTTGTTTTTAAATAAACAAATAAATCAAATAGTGTAAAATACATTTCAGAGAAAGTTTTTCTCACTCTTTTCCACTGGCCAAATAGTATTTTTAATTGATATTTTTAATGGAAACAGATAGACATTGTTGTTCATTATTTGCACGAAACAATTTCCCCAGACAATCTGCTATTAGCTATCAGTTAAAACATTAAAACACAGCATGCCAGAGGAAAAGTGTTCAAAAGCATTGCATCAACAACAAATAGGTCTATTTCTATTTATTGAATTTTTTTTTTTTTGTAATTTCTCAGTAATGATTTCATGTAGCTAGTTTAAATGTTTAACTCCATTAATGAGAATGGCATATTTAATCTAAATGTTTATATCAGAAGTAAAACATAGGCTAGTTTAAATCATTCTTTTATTTATTTAAAATGTTATTGTGAACACGTGCTTCTTGACGGTTTTGTAATGAACACCGTAGTTAGGACCGATGATGAGTAGCGATTGTGCTTCATGACTGTGTTCTGCAGTTCTCTAATAAAAGGGTATTTCATGCTATTCTGTAGGCCTATCACATGTAGTCGCGCGGTGTCCTCCTGCGCTCCCGTTGTGGACAATATGACTGTAAGGCAGCGCTGATTATTATTATTATTTTTTTTAATACATTTTGAATTACGTTTGGATTTTACTAGATGTAGGCTATATAGCCTAAAACAATCGGCACAAATAACACTGTTGGATTTAATCTTCATGATAATGTGGATATAACGTATGAAATGGAGTGAAAATTAAATGTCATTAATAATCGTTCTTCTCACATTTATTTTCTACAATCTAACTTCAGTTCACTACCTCACCATCTGTGTCGCCAATTCCCTTTGTCTCCAGAATGTGCGTACGCACGGTCAAGAGCATCCTTACGGTGCGCACTCATTTACGCCAAGTTTATTTTTTATAAATCCCGATATGTGCGTGGAAAAATGCGTAGGCCTACGCATAATTCTATGCCCATTTTGTGCGTACGCAACGTTTATACATCAGGCCCCAGCTCTGTTTCTATTTCTCCTTGGCTACAGTGTGGCTACAGGCCTCCTCTCTCCCTCTCTCTCTTTCTCTCTGAAGTGTTTTCGAATTTCATTATAATTGGTCACAGGTGGTTAAAAAGTGCACTAGTGCAGCTCTACTTCTATTGTCCTTGGGTAACAGTACAGGCATAACCTGCTCTCTCTCGCTCCGGTGCATTCTGGGAGTGTGCGAAGGAGTTAGTGTTTGTTGGGTGCGTTTTCTTTTTCGTGCGTTTCGAGGAGAGAGAAGGAGAGAGTCGCGGTCTACCTGCGCCGGTATGGAGTCTCTGTCCCTCCGGAATGGTTGCAGGTGCGAGCCGGAGCCGGGAGTGACGCTGGAGGATCTGATCCTGGTTATCGGGGAGAAGATCGGATTTGATAATGTAGTGTCGGCATCACGTGTGGACAGGGCCGTCGCTAGTGGGGTGAAAGGTGGTGACAATTATAGGGGCCCCCGCTGCCCAGGGGGCCCCACAAAATCCAGCAGTTATACTATTTAGGCCCCTGTTGTATGAATAATTCTAATATTTATATTAGTTGTATGCCTGAGATTTAAATGAAACCACAAAAACGTGCAATTTGGGTAAATATTTTTCCAAATATCTGCTTCTCTTACCTCCATAAAAATGGTTTAGTCCGACCTAAAGTATTTATTAATTATTCAGTCAGACTCAGTGACAAACATCAGATGGACCCAATAAAATTGTAAGTCCCGCCCCAGCTAGTGAACAGAACCAATCAGAGTTGAGGCGGCAGCCCTGAAGTTAACGATGAACTTGGTGGAAGAGCAGGAGACTGACTGACTGAAAAATGTCGGGGAAAAGAAAACATAAATCAGGGAACCAGAAATGCCAGGAAAAGACGGAGAGGGAGACAAGGAGAGTGGTTGTATCCCAGTCGATCAAGACGTTCTTAAAGACCGGTTATGTATTGTTATTTCGCTGGGAATTAGAAAACTTCCGTCTACAGTCTGCCGTGTACAGTCATTTTTTATTATCGGTGCGCGCCGCAATCGACCGAATGATTACGTGGTCTAAATTCCTGTCTTTTTACACTATTGTAACTAGAGTTTTAAAAAAATTACACGAGTCACGACACATTGCATTATGCATCTGACCTGCCGGCTGATGATATTTAAAACATCGAGAAAACATGAATACAACACACTGCACTTGGATTAATAAATGTATTCGCTTTATTTAATAATATTACCAGTTCCATATTATCTTCATTAAAAAATAAGACAATGAATGGTTTTATTTTTTTAATTAGACTGCATTCTTGTCCATTTCTAAATGTTTACTTTTTTGATTTATGAATTATAACAGACTGATGGGGAAAAAAATTATTACTTTTTAAAAATTGGTTTTATTATTATTTAACAATTTCTTGCTTTTTGTTAGTTTTTATTAGTTGTAATTTTTAAATAAACATTTAACTTTTAAAATAAAGGTTTTACAACAACATCACCATCTTCTGTTATGTGGGCCTCCATGTTCATCTATTGTACAGTATATGATATTGGTGGAGGGTGGTGGGGGCCCACATCAATATTTTTTCAGGGGGCCCCGAATCCTCTAGCTACGGCCCTGCGTGTGGATAAAGCGATTGTGGTATTTTTGAAGTCTGAATCGCTGGTAAATCAGTTGACTGTGAGCGGGTTATGGGTGAAAGAAACGTATGTTGCTGTTAACGTGTTATCCGATTCGGCAACAAAAGTTACGATCACTAATGTTCCTCCATTTGTATCGAATGATGCGATTACGAAAGAGTTACAGAAGTTTGGGACGATAGCTAGCCCTGTACAAATGATTCCCCTCGGGTGTAAAAACGCGGCACTTAATCATGTACTTTCCTTTAGCCGCCAGGTCTATATGTTTCTGACTTCACCCACGCGTACTTTAGAAGTTTCCTTCTGTGTGAATCACGGAGAAAACTCGTACATGGTTTCGGCGAGCACTGAGAGTTTGCAGTGTTTTGAGTGCGGAGATTTGGTCCATATACGGTTTGTGTGTCCACATAGAGACGATCAACGGCCGTCCACATCTAGAGCTGATACTGGAGTTACTGTTGAACATCACAGACAAGATAAAGATGAAGCAGAGCAGAGGAGAGTGGAACAAGATGGAGTCACAGACGAGGTGAGTGATAGTGAAGTGTCTAGGATGTGAATGATACTGATGGTGATGGACAAGAGTGGTTATAGCAGACTGCTGAGGATGATGATGATATAATTAAGATGAATGATCGAAAAAAGGGAGTTTTAGAGGAGAATATCAGGCAGCTCTGAGGAAAACATCGCTGATAAGTTAGAAGATTTGTCACAGTCGATCGAGAAAAGGTACTTTCGATAGGGTTGACCATGGTTTTCTGTTTGATACTTTGAAATCTTTTGGTTTTGGGATCATTTTATTAAAAAAATTAAACTATTATACCGAGGCAACATGTAACGTTAGCCTATGATTAAAATGACATGTCCCTATAAGAGTAAAAAGAGGTATCAGGCAGGGCTGTCCTCTCTCAGGTAAACTGCACATTATAGTAATTTAAGCCTTGCTGTGTAGATTAAGTAGAGAGATAACGTCTACAGATTAACACCCTACTTTCTAATATTAATCTTTCTGCACGTTTTCACCCAAAAATGAACTTATGAATTTACTCGCCGTCAAGTCATGCTGCTAGGTGTGTATGACATTCTTCTTTCAGATGAACACAATCAGAGTTATATTAAAAAAATGTCCTGGCTCTTTATAATGGCAGTGAATGGCTGTTTCTGTTTTGAAGTCCATAAAAGTGCATCTATCCATGATAAAATTTCATCTATCCATCATAAAAGTGCATCTGTTCATCATAAAAGTGCATCTATCCATCATAAAAGTGCATCTATCCATCATAAAAGTGCATCTACCCATCATAAAATTTAATCTATCCATCATAAAAGTGCATCTATCCATCATAAAAGTGCATCTGCCCATCATAAAAGTGCATCTATCCATCATAAAAGTGCATCTGCCCATCATAAAAGTGCATCTGCCCATCATAAAAGTGCATCTGCCCATCATAAAAGTGCATCTGCCCATCATAAAAGTGCATCTATCCATGATAAAAGTGCATCTATCCATGATAAAAGTGCATCTATCCATCATAAAAGTGCATCTGCCCATCATAAAAGTGCATCTGCCCATCATAAAAGTGCATCTATCCATGATAAAAGTGCATCTATCCATGATAAAAGTGCATCTATCCATCATAAAAGTGCATCTGCCCATCATAAAAGTGCATCTGCCCATCATAAAAGTGCATCTATCCATGATAAAAGTGCATCTATCCATGATAAAAGTGCATCTCTCCATGATAAAAGTGCATCTATCCATCATAAAAGTGCATCTATCCATCATAAAAGTGCATCTATCCATCATAAAAGTGCATCTGCCCATCATAAAAGTGCATCTATCCATGATAAAAGTGCATCTATCCATCATAAAAGTGCATCTACCCATCATAAAATTTAATCTATCCATCATAAAAGTGCATCTATCCATCATAAAAGTGCATCTGCCCATCATAAAAGTGCATCTATCCATCATAAAAGTGCATCTGCCCATCATAAAAGTGCATCTATCCATCATAAAAGTGCATCTGCCCATCATAAAAGTGCATCTATCCATGATAAAAGTGCATCTATCCATGATAAAAGTGCATCTATCCATGATAAAAGTGCATCTATCCATGATAAAAGTGCATCTATCCATCATAAAAGTGCATCTGCCCATCATAAAAGTGCATCTATCCATCATAAAAGTGCATCTATCCATCATAAAAGTGCATCTATCCATCATAAAAGTGCATCTGCCCATCATAAAAGTGCATCTATCCATGATAAAAGTGCATCTATCCATCATAAAAGTGCATCTATCCATCATAAAAGTGCATCTATCCATCATAAAAGTGCATCTACCCATCATAAAATTTAATCTATCCATCATAAAATTTAATCTATCCATCATAAAAGTGCATCTACCCATCATAAAATTTAATCTATCCATCATAAAAGTGCATCTGCCCATCATAAAAGTGCATCTACCCATCATAAAAGTGCATCTATCCATGATAAAAGTGCATCTATCCATCATAAAAGTGCATCTATCCATCATAAAAGTGCATCTATCCATCATAAAAGTGCATCTATCCATCATAAAAGTGCATCTACCCATCATAAAATTTAATCTATCCATCATAAAAGTGCATCTATCCATCATAAAAGCGCATCTGCCCATCATAAAAGTGCATCTGCCCATCATAAAAGTGCATCTGCCCATCATAAAAGTGCATCTATCCATGATAAAAGTGCATCTATCCATCATAAAAGTGCATCTGCCCATCATAAAAGTGCATCTGCCCATCATAAAAGTGCATCTATCCATGATAAAAGTGCATCTATCCATGATAAAAGTGCATCTATCCATGATAAAAGTGCATCTATCCATGATAAAAGTGCATCTATCCATCATAAAAGTGCATCTGCCCATCATAAAAGTGCATCTGCCCATCATAAAAGTGCATCTATCCATGATAAAAGTGCATCTATCCATGATAAAAGTGCATCTATCCATCATAAAAGTGCATCTATCCATCATAAAAGTGCATCTATCCAACATAAAAGTGCATCTATCCATCATAAAAGTGCATCTATCCATCATAAAAGTGCATCTGCCCATCATAAAAGTGCATCTATCCATCATAAAAGTGCATCTATCCATCATAAAAGTGCATCTATCCATGATAAAAGTGCATCTATCCATCATAAAAGTGCATCTATCCATCATAAAAGTGCATCTACCCATCATAAAATTTAATCTATCCATCATAAAAGTGCATCTATCCATCATAAAAGTGCATCTACCCATCATAAAATTTAATCTATCCATCATAAAAGTGCATCTACCCATCATAAAATTTAATCTATCCATCATAAAAGTGCATCTGCCCATCATAAAAGTGCATCTATCCATGATAAAAGTGCATCTCTCCATGATAAAAGTGCATCTATCCATGATAAAAGTGCATCTATCCATCATAAAAGTGCATCTGCCCATCATAAAAGTGCATCTATCCATGATAAAAGTGCATCTATCCATGATAAAAGTGCATCTATCCATGATAAAAGTGCATCTATCCATGATAAAAGTGCATCTATCCATCATAAAAGTGCATCTGCCCATCATAAAAGTGCATCTATCCATCATAAAAGTGCATCTATCCATCATAAAAGTGCATCTGCCCATCATAAAAGTGCATCTATCCATGATAAAAGTGCATCTATCCATCATAAAAGTGCATCTATCCATCATAAAAGTGCATCTATCCATCATAAAAGTGCATCTATCCATCATAAAAGTGCATCTATCCATCATAAAAGTGCATCTACCCATCATAAAATTTAATCTATCCATCATAAAAGTGCATCTATCCATCATAAAAGTGCATCTACCCATCATAAAATTTAATCTATCCATCATAAAAGTGCATCTACCCATCATAAAATTTAATCTATCCATCATAAAAGTGCATCTGCCCATCATAAAAGTGCATCTACCCATCATAAAAGTGCATCTATCCATGATAAAAGTGCATCTATCCATGATAAAAGTGCATCTATCCATCATAAAAGTGCATCTATCCATCATAAAAGTGCATCTATCCATCATAAAAGTGCATCTATCCATCATAAAAGTGCATCTACCCATCATAAAATTTAATCTATCCATCATAAAAGTGCATCTATCCATCATAAAAGCGCATCTATCCATCATAAAAGTGCATCTATCCATCATAAAAGTGCATCTGCCCATCATAAAAGTGCATCTATCCATCATAAAAGTGCATCTGCCCATCATAAAAGTGCATCTATCCATCATAAAAGCGCATCTATCCATCATAAAAGTGCATCTATCCATCATAAAAGTGCATCTGCCCATCATAAAAGTGCATCTGCCCATCATAAAAGTGCATATGCCCATCATAAAAGTGCATCTGCCCATCATAAAAGTGCATCTATCCATGATAAAAGTGCATCTATCCATGATAAAAGTGCATCTATCCATCATAAAAGTGCATCTATCCATCATAAAAGTGCATCTATCCATCATAAAAGCGCATCTATCCATCATAAAAGTGCATCTGCCCATCATAAAAGTGCATCTGCCCATCATAAAAGTGCATCTGCCCATCATAAAAGTGCATCTGCCCATCATAAAAGTGCATCTGCCCATCATAAAAGTGCATCTATCCATGATAAAAGTGCATCTATCCATCATAAAAGTGCATCTGCCCATCATAAAAGTGCATCTGCCCATCATAAAAGTGCATCTATCCATGATAAAAGTGCATCTATCCATGATAAAAGTGCATCTATCCATGATAAAAGTGCATCTATCCATCATAAAAGTGCATCTATCCATCATAAAAGTGCATCTGCCCATCATAAAAGTGCATCTATCCATGATAAAAGTGCATCTATCCATGATAAAAGTGCATCTATCCATGATAAAAGTGCATCTATCCATCATAAAAGTGCATCTATCCATCATAAAAGTGCATCTATCCATCATAAAAGTGCATCTGCCCATCATAAAAGTGCATCTGTCCATCATAAAAGTGCATCTATCCATCATAAAAGTGCATCTATCCATGATAAAAGTGCATCTATCCATCATAAAAGTGCATCTATCCATCATAAAAGTGCATCTATCCATCATAAAAGTGCATCTACCCATCATAAAATTTAATCTATCCATCATAAAAGTGCATCTATCCATCATAAAAGTGCATCTACCCATCATAAAATTTAATCTATCCATCATAAAAGTGCATCTACCCATCATAAAATTTAATCTATCCATCATAAAAGTGCATCTGCCCATCATAAAAGTGCATCTGCCCATCATAAAAGTGCATCTACCCATCATAAAATTTAATCTATCCATCATAAAAGTGCATCTGCCCATCATAAAAGTGCATCTACCCATCATAAAATTTAATCTATCCATCATAAAAGTGCATCTATCCATCATAAAAGTGCATCTATCCATCATAAAAGTGCATCTGCCCATCATAAAAGTGCATCTGTCCATCATAAAAGTGCATCTGTCCATCATAAAAGTGCATCTGCCCATCATAAAAGTGCATCTGTCCATCATAAAAGTGCATCTGTCCATCATAAAAGTGCATCTGTCCATCATAAAAGTGCATCTGTCCATCATAAAAGTGCATCTGTCCATCATAAAAGTGCATCTGTCCATCATAAAAGTGCATCTGCCCATCATAAAAGTGCATCTGTCCATCATAAAAGTGCATCTGTCCATCATAAAAGTGCATCTGTCCATCATAAAAGTGCATCTGTCCATCATAAAAGTGCATCTGGCCATCATAAAAGTGCATCTGCCCATCATAAAAGTGCATCTGTCCATCATAAAAGTGCATCTGTCCATCATAAAAGTGCATCTGCCCATCATAAAAGTGCATCTGTCCATCATAAAAGTGCATCTGTCCATCATAAAAGTGCATCTGTCCATCATAAAAGTGCATCTGTCCATCATAAAAGTGCATCTGTCCATCATAAAAGTGCATCTGTCCATCATAAAAGTGCATCTATCCATCATAAAAGTGCATCTGTCCATCATAAAAGTGCATCTGTCCATCATAAAAGTGCTCCACACGCTCCGGGGGGTTAATAAAGGTCTTCTGAAGCGATGCGTTTGTGTAAGAAGCATATCCATATGTAAAACTTTATAAAGTAAAATAACTAGCTTCCAGACAAACGAACATACAGTAAATTTGCATTTAGCAGTTGATCATGTGATGCACTGAACGTTCTAATTACACTGATGTGATCCAAAGGTTTAATCTAATATGTGTAGCAGGGCATTCAGTTACTTTTAAAAGGACAAACAGAATTGCTGGCTATAAAAATCTTTAATTTCCTCACGTTTTACCCCTGATTTTATGTGAGAGTCGGCATGAGCCACTGACAGATGACAGTTACCTCGACCCCACGGTTGACAGTTGACATCCACGCCCATTTAAGTTGCATTTTTCTAAAAGATTGTGAGGTAGACTGAAGCTGAAAGAGGGGGGTTTCATGACCCTTAAACACATGTACATGGCTAAGCTTTAGTTAACGCAGTCACATGATCCTTTTTCTCCCAGATATGTTCAGCTAAATTATCAAGGTGGTGTAATTGAATCATTTCATTTATTGTGAATATCTCTTCATTCAGAGTCAGTGGAGGAGATCAAACTCATCAGATTCTCCTGCATCTTCATCATGGCTGATTCACAAGCATCCAGAGATGGAGATTCTTCACCAGGACGCAGGTACTTTCAACAAACACTGTTAAATAGTGTATTACACCACAGAAAATTGTATTACATCCCCCCCCCCCCCCCCCCACCCCACTGATCATAAAAATGTGTAGCCTATTTTTGTCTGATTTTTGTTGTTGTTTATTTGTTTGTTTTTAAAAAACACAATATTGGCCCGTTTCACAGACAAGGCTTAAGCTAGTCCCGGACTTAAATGCATGTTTTAGCTGTTTTAACTGAAAATATATCAGTGCCATTGTTTTTCTCAAGATTCACACCAGTAATTTTTTTCTAAGGCACGTTTATAAATGCTAATAAAAAGTCCTAATTGAACTAAGGCCTAAGCCTGGCTTAATCCAAGCCTTGTCTGTGAAACCAGGCCAGTGTGCAAGATCTTTGGATTAAAATAACCAATAACCACTAGAATTTTTTTATATATTTGGTTAACTTGTGTACTAACAATATCCCAAATGTTTTTAACAATGTTTAAATCCTGAGAAATCAGCTATTTTAACCAGTGTAACGTCCCGTGTCATTGCGTCGCCTGTCAATGACGTCATATCCGCGTTACCCTCGATTTATGGTTTTACTTCCGTAATTCCTTCCATGAAAACGCCAAAGACGCTTTAATATATTATGTGTTTTATTAGACAGTTGAGCAACTGTTTGGATACCTTTATCAACAGAAAATAATCATTGTTATATAGCTCAACATGGTTAATGTTATTGTTTAAATCTCTTGTTTTCTTGATTTACCGCGAGTAACATGTTTGTGCCTCAGAGACAAAACTATTGTCAAGTGTCTAACATAGCATAATCAGAACAAGCTTTATTTGTAGTAAGAGTAATACAGCATTTTCTCTCCCGTACAATATATTTGAAAATTAATTGGGTGCCATTTAGTCACACAGGTCATCCATCTTTTATTAATTTGATATTCTAATTTCGATCTATCTTACTGCAGTGTGTAACAAGTGTCTCATAGCAGCCACCGAGCGAAAGCACAGTGTAACGTTATAACTAGGGTTGGGTATCGTTTGGGTTTTTTTCGATACCGGTGCCAAATCGATACTTTTAAAACGATACTGGTCCCTAAATGGTGCCTGAACCAATGCTTTTAAAAAAAGAGCTTCAAAACGATGGTGAATGACATTAAAAAAACTGCTTTTTTATTGAAAAAATTAAAATAAAAAATTCTTAAAATTGAATTTATTAATTTTAGTTAAGAAAGGGGTGGATGTTAAATTTAACTGTAATCGTAAAATAAACATTAACAACAAAACGAAAGGGGAAGCAGCGCCTGTCTGCGGCATATAAGCATAATAAAAACAGCAATGTAAAATGTCAACACAAAGCAAACACTGATCTCCATGATGGTGACCTCAAATGAAACATTTTCAATAAGACATCAACATCTAAACCTCTGTTAATTCTCAATAAGAACTTCTGTAGACGTCTGACAGAAATAAAGTCAGTCTGGTTAGTAATAAGTGAAGCTGGTAATGCTGTTTGTGGAGTTGTTTAATCAGATCTTGAGAGAGTTAATGTCTTTTATCTTCAGTTCATCTAAGGCTGTGTCTGAATAAAGTTGTAGTTTGTGTTCTTATTACTCTTTCGAAAGATGATTGAAAGAATGTTTCAGGAACATCACACTAGCCTTTAAATAACATTCTAGTAACATTAAAGAAACTGGATATTTTTATGTTCTTGGAATGTTAGAAATCAACCTTCCTATAATGTTGAATTTTAAATCAAAATTAAGTTGAAAGAACGTTTGAGGAACATTATACCTTTTAAAAAACGTTCCTCTAACGTCAAGAAAACTGGACATTTTTCACGTTCCCAGAACCAAAACTGAATATTTGGAGAACGTTCTTATAACAAAAGTCTGTTAGCTGGGGAAACACTGAAGAAAGAGTTTGATTTGATTTGGGAAAAGAATAATAAGATCATCGCAGATATTGACATATTGAAAGATGTGAGAGAGATCTTCAGTAGCTTTAAACAGAACAAGTACAACAATATTCTCACTGTGCAAAGTTACTCTGAATATGTCATTTTCAGAAAGTCCTTAAAAAACTGCAATACACAAGATATAAATGTGATAACTCTCAGGCCAGAAGGTGAAGCCCAAATAAGAACATTAGTCGAAAATGTTGTTCAGCAGACAGACAAACTGATTCAGTCATCCAACATTTCAAAGATGGGCTACAACATCAGCTTCCTTCAAGAACTTGCATCACGTTGCATCAAGAACAGTGTAACAGAACATCAAAGAAAATGCAAGATATGTCATTTTAAGGATGATTTCTATATGGATTTGGTTTATTCCATCTGTAAGAGAGCAAACATGATGATCACTGACCAACACATACTCTTTATGGAAGCCAAGAATCCTGATCTCTATCATGAGAAGAGGAGAGAAGAATATTACAGTATTTTCCAGAAATACTGTCATGGAACAACATCAGCTTCCATTTTGGGTGAGAACATCTGTCAGAAACTTAAAGAGCCCATTGAGCAGAGTGTCTACAAGAAGACTGCCAGAGATTTGGCTGATGAAATGAGATCAAACTGTGAATCACTGAATGGAAACAGATCAAAACTGGATAAACACATCCTGAAGACACTGGCGGAAGAGAAGGATTTTGAAAAATACATGAACTACATTCACAAACCCAGAGATCACCTCAAGAGTTTCATCAGAGATGAAGTCCGTCGGTACATCACTGATAAGTCCAGTGTCAGTGTTTTACCCAAGACGAAGAAGAACATTGAACTCCTGCAGCAGAAGATCACGAAAGCAGCACATGAATCT
Source organism: Rhinichthys klamathensis goyatoka (assembly GCF_029890125.1). Classification (NCBI taxonomy): domain Eukaryota; kingdom Metazoa; phylum Chordata; class Actinopteri; order Cypriniformes; family Leuciscidae; genus Rhinichthys; species Rhinichthys klamathensis. The sequence continues at coordinate 881,487 of NW_026606625.1, read as the reverse complement.
ACTGAACATGTTCAAGAGTACAGAGGAGATGTTTGTTTGTGGTTGAAGAGTTTCACACAGCAGCTCTCAGATGAGCTGATCTTCTCTGAAAAAGACTGCACTGGAGTGAAACATGATGATGTTAATGATTTCAACCTACTAGAAGATGTGATATAGCTTCCTGCTATAATGTCAGACATCAGCAGAGAGTTAAACAATGTAAAAATGGACCTCAAGTTCAGTCTAGATAAGCTTCTGATTGATCACTTCTGTCAGTGCTGTTGGGCTCAGTGTCCGTTCTGTAGAGCCGTCTGCACCAACACCATAGAAAACCATGATGGAGAACACAGTGTTCCTTTCCACAGAGTGACTGGAATTAATGGCTTCTATCACAGTTGTACATAGAATCTTGGTAATGATATCTGCACAGATTTAGTGGCATGCAATATGTATATTAATGACAGCACTGGGAGATCTGTATTATTTAGAGACTACAGACAATTAGGAGGAGTTTATGCAGACTGGAGCATCACCCCTGACCACTCCAATCTGCACTACTGGAAGTGGTTTGTGTGCAAATTCCAGAAAGATCTGGAAAAATACTACAACAAAACATTTGCGGGGAAGGGAAGGATATCAGATGAATGGAGAAGATTCACAAAACAGGAAGCTATTGAGAGCTTACATACATATTTCGAGGGGAGTGGAGATAGAACAAGATTCTAAGAATGCCATCAGATCGAAGTCAGAAATAAGTCTCCATTACATACATCAGTGAGATTCTGAAATCATCTACACATTAGATGAGAGGAGCTTCATCAAATTCACTAGAAGAGAATTAAATACAAGATTAAATTCCTCGTCATACCTGTGAAATTATTTTAACAACATATGTCTGAACATATTCCTGATTAATAAAGTTAAAAATATCTGACGTATAAAATCTAATCTCTATTATCAAACAAAAAAGTACTAATAATAGATTGTGACACTGTTAAAGCTCAGTGATTGTAATCAGATGGTTGGAGAAAAGGTTTTTTTTATTTAATTTTTTTTATAATTTGTTTTTAATACTAAATGACTGACCTGTTGATCTATAAGCAAATCAGGTGTAAATGTACTTCACTCAATAAATAACATCAAGACTCATGATAAATTCATTTGCTCAAAACACCATGTCAAGTGTCTTTTTACACATACACACACTAATATGTATATATTAGTGCTGGGCAATGATTACATTTTTGAATCACTATTAATCGCATGCTTTTCTGCGATTAATCGCATAGTGTGCAACATTCAATAATGAATTAAAAAGTAGTGTATTGCACACTTTTATTTTAAAAGTACTGCTATATAAACAAAAGCAGTTGTAATATGTATTGTAAATCTCAACTTAAACATGAATGTAATCAAATCAAATATAAAACCAAAGCTATTTGCCACTGCCAGGGCATTACTATTTTATCTAGTTTGTTATAGAAAAACAAGTTACCCTCAGAGTCATGTTCATAATATTATAACAGGCACCTTCCGAGCAACAGCAAGGTAACATTTATAAATCGGTTTTCTTTTCTTTCGTTTTTCTGAATAGGTACCAGCAGAAACATTTTCTTTTATCATGGAGCAGCATAAAACTGTTCAGTAGCAAGTGTCCCTGTTAGAGTGAGGTGAAGTGGTCGTCGAGCACAAAAAAAAAGTACACAGCTGGGATTCACTGTGCAGGCCAGGGGACTTTTTAAGTCAACTTTGTAGTGGTTAAAAATAACTTTGGTTCTATCAACTCCGCCTTCTGGAAGAGATTTAATATGAAAATGTCCATGTTAAGGGGTTCTCACACCGGACAAGACGCCACGCCACGCCATGCCACATCACGTCTTTCAAAATTCGAGCACATTATTTTCATTCAGTGTACACACACCGGCAGCGGCATTCGGCAACTGTCTGCGGCGCCCAGCTACGGCTCAGTACCCTGTTCAAAATCCTGCTGCGCCATTTACATAGTTTTATATGGAATTTACATTATATTTTTCTCAAATCGTTGTTAATGTAGCCTACTGACTTCAACCTGTGCTCCAAGATACATTTAGTTTTACATTCATTTACATAAGTAGTGATTATGATGCAGCAAGTCTCAAAATGATTGATGAACGTATAATTGATTAACCTCTTGACCTTGCCCCTCCCCGTGCCCTAGCGATGACCTTGGGTATCCTCCGGGGCTAAAAATGACCTATGACCATTGAGTAATTGGCTAATGTGTATGATCTTGTGAGTAGACTATGATTAATTTTTTAACTTTGACACATTGGAAGTCATGAGGGTTATTTTTGAGCTCTGACATCAGGTTGTGTCACATGCAGCTCCCTCCCACCCGCCGCATTCCATCTCAGGGTTATATAAATGGGGACTGTGGAAGTGATGAAAAGAGATTTTCTAATAATGAAATAAACAATTTAACAAATCTTGAGTATCACACACACACACACACACACACACACACACACACACACACACACACACACACACGCGTATATTTCACAAGATTTCACACTAGCTAAAGTTGAAAAACATTCTGTTCTTTAAAAGAATATAAATTAAATGATTATAAAATAAATATCTTACTAAAAATCTACTGAACCATAGTGCACCAATTATTTTAGTTTTAGATAAACAAAAAATAAAGAAAATCATCTTACATTTTCAGAGAGTTGAAGAAGTCAATCCTGACACATCATTGTCCATACAACGAATGAATGGGTTTACAAAAATGCAATAAGTTTAAAGTTGTAATACAAAAGATCCCAGAGTGTTTCTCTCTCACAACAGCGTTTGACAGTCTGTGAGTCAGAGGGGAGGGGGTGTGTTCAGTGATCAGGATGTGATATTGTGAATGTTTTTCTAGTGCAAAATTTATTTTAAAGTACAATCTTAAGTTTCAATTAAATATTTAAAGTCTTAATAAAAACAAATATTCTACATCGATGGTCTGTGGTAAAACTTGACTTGAACTTAAAGTATATTTTTTTATTTATCAGGGGTATGTAAAATAATTCGAAATTTGAAGCATCACACGCCATCTCACACATGTGAAATGTTCACGAAATACTTAAGTTGTATCTGTAAGAAAAATCACCACATATCTTCAGAGAGAGGTGACACGCTGAAAACATTTATAAAGTGTGAAACCTCATGTGGCCACCATTGATAAGCTGATTATAAGGTCCTTCTTCTAGCCACCACATCTTATGAGAAAGAAGTTACCTGACAATTATGAGCACTTTAGGATGTAGGATAGCTGACAAGGTGTCTATTATGTCCTAAAATGTGGACGATGATTGTATCTACTTTTAATTAGTCTTTGTTTAACATAAAGCAGGCATGAAAACGGGTCAGGGGTGAAAAAGGTGAGAAGGATATTACCCCTCTAGGGGGGTCCGGGGTCATGCTCCTCCGGAAGAAAATTTTAAATATTCCATATTTTAAAGCATCAATCTGATGCATTTTGAGATGCATTTTTTGCCCACTTGGGAAGAGCTGGAGAAACTTAACTTCAGCCATGAGGCAAAAATATTATGGCCTCCTTACTAAGTATTATGCAAGCCATTTCATGCCAGCCTGTCACTGGGTCTAACATTTACAATATATGAGGCATAATGTGGTAAGGGCACCACAAATGGCTTAATGCATAACCCCCACAAGAGATGGTGGACCACTGTACCGCCTTGTCAGTCCTCTCACCTCAAAATCATCCTCCCTCCTTAAACTAGTACAAATGAAAATGTAATTCCTAATATCAGAAATAGACATTACTAGAAAAAGTACATTCTTAATATCAATAATTCTAAATAATAATTTTAAATAGTACAAATTTAATTATTGATATAAAAAATGCATCCTGTGAATGAATAAAAGCTAAAATGGCTTGCCATAGCATGTCACTTGTGTTTTAAATGAAAAAAGCAATACTTGATGGTTATTATTTACTGAGGGATGTGCATTCATATTGACCAGTATGTCCAGCCAATCAACATATTAAATGCAATATAGCCTATAAATCAATAGTTAATGTCAATACATTGCTTTACATCTTGCTTTATTGCAGAGTTGTAACTAAACTGACTTGGAGACTAGATAATCATTGTCTTTTTTTAAATGTATGTGCGCCTATAATGAGGAGTGCCATCACGCCCCTATTGTACTGGTCCCCACAGATGTTTAGGGGAGATGACCACTAATGGCGCAATGGATAAGACACATGCCTTTGGTGAGAGACCCGGGTTCGAATCCACTGTGAGACACCAATGTGTCCCTGAGCAAGACACTTAACCCCTAGTTGGTCCAGAGGCGTGCGACCTCTGACATATATAGCAATTGTAAGTCGCTTTGGATAAAAGCATCAGCTAAATGTAAAAAAATGTAAATGTTTCTGTTGGAAAGTGCGCGTTTCATTTCGTGCACGCGCATATGAACGCATGTTAACACGCGACGCGGTTATCTTTTCCGAGCTGCAGTTTATAAACAAACACTGTTGCCCTTTGTCGTTTATCAAACGTAATACATAATTGTATTTCACTCTCACTTTTTTTGTCAGGCACAAAGTCACAAAACACAGCCCTGGAAGTGGCCGGCCTTGAGTAATTTGCGGGGCCCTACGCAACTTGCATAGTGTGCGTATAGGGCTGATCAGCTCTGATCACTCACCTCAGTCAGGTAAATCGCCGAGGCCAGGCGTCAGCACGAGCAAAGCGAACTGCTTGGTATCAGGTAATGGTATTCCCCTACCTTCCCAGAGAAAGAAACTGGTGATGCAAGCCCCTTCGCGCTAATATTTCCATGCACTCGTGCTCCCTTCTGGCACGCGCACCCCCCCGCCCCCTTCCCCCTTTCCCCCTTCCCCCTTTAAACATTTTTTCATCGAATGTACACAATTCACGTAGGTCACCTATTTTGGTTTCAAAACGGCGAATTTCGCCGAAAGGTGAGTGATTTTCATGTCTGATAAAGCGTTGCCTGCAGATACAAGGCTTTCCTCAAAAGAGCTAGTCATTATGCAAAACGATAAAATAACTAATGCATTAATGATTGTGACGGGGCGCATAGCTACCGTCACGGCAGCGATACGCTACCTACTCTTGTACACAAAGACTGAGTGCAAATGTGACCTGTATGTGTTTGTCTAGCATGTTAATGTCTTCTGTTAATCTTTATACTGTTTTAAATCAACGGTTAACCTAGCCTTTCTCCGCAAAACCCCATAGTTATCCCGTAGCTTTCGTGTGCACACATCTAACATCTAATACTACGGTGATTTATATGCTATAGCTATTACTACCAACACATATCTTACTGTTTCAAAACCCATACCATTTACTTCACATTCATAACTAGTACAGTAACCACGCAACACATGTCTTCATTAATTATGTATCTGTTTATTTCTTTTAAGAGAAACATAGCTTTGACATACCGTCTTTGTCGTACTGGCGTATTCGGTTTGTTTGTGTAAAGGAGAATTTGCCGCAATTGGGGGGTTTAAATGACGTTATGACTTCCGGGTCAGTAGGAAGTGACCCGGAGTTTGAGTTGTTAATTTTTAGTTGTTAAATATGACTTGTGGCTTGCCAATTGTTAGCTGAAACTATAGAAATAATATTCTGAAGTTTTCTAGTTTAATAGAGGTAGTATTTCGGCTGTTTTTAAGCATTTATGTCTTTGTCATCTGAGCCACCCCTGCACTAGTGCGCACTGTTGACGTTGACAGCAGCGCGGATTGATAGAAATGGATAGAAAATAGTGCCGATTAAAACTGAGGTATGAATTTTGACCGGCGTGTTTTTTGTGTGGTAAATTAATCAAGTTTTGAAACGCAAATCATTTTTTCACGTAAAAACGCACAGTTTTGTGGCCCCGGAAAATAACCGGGAGTACTTTATTGAGAAACTTCCAGCGACCAGAACTCTGACCAGGGAGGTGACAACAGAGTGGGTCAGTGTGTGTGCACTATAGTGCTGGTAAGGATTGCATACAACTTCATGTCTTAAATGGGTGAACTAACCCTTTAATGTTTTTGAAAGAAGTCTCTTTGATGCTCAAGAAACATTTCTTATTATTATCAATGTCTGACTGTCTTCTCCTCCATCTTTTCCACAGCATAGGAGTAAAAGTCATCATCAAAATAATCTTTAAAAAGCCAACACAATGTTTTTGTTTACCTTTGCGAATAAATAAACTTCTCCAAAGATTGGTTCCTGTTCAGAACTTGACTGACAACTTCAGGAACATCACACTAACCTTTAAATAACATTCTAGTAACATTAAGCCATCATGAAAAAAATACTATAGTACATTATAGTTCAATTATTCTAGTAAATACTATAGTGTTTTTGAACCATACAAAACAAAATCCCCAGTGTTTAAAATTGACACTGCTTAGTGTTTATATGAGTCCACACTCAGAGTGTTTTATGTAACACTGAAGCAGTGTTGAAGTTAATGAGATAATTAAGTGAATAATTGAGTGATAATTGAGCATTATTGAAGACACCTGATGTTTATAAGCAGAATCACTGAAGGAGAAAAGCACTAAGTTTAAATCACCATTATGGTGATCAGTGTTTGCTTTAGTTGGGCTCTTGACCCATACATTAAATTTAGTTTGGCTGCTGTAACTGAGTTATAACTGCCAGATGAACAAAGAGAAAAATGTGATCTGATGTTGTTGGTTGTTTTAACATAATCCTTTTTTGACCTGAATCACTGAACTCATTTAGAGCCTAATCTCTGAGTTAGGTTTACTTTATTGATTATAGCAGCACTGGCCTTGTACAGTATAATAATTTTAGCATTTTTTTAGCATTTCTGTTATAATCTTGTAATTTGATAAAATCACAGATTATTTTATAATCTGTTAACTGGGCTGCAGCTTCTTAAACATCACCGGATGGCACAGGATTAGTTCACCATTATTTACATCGATCCTCGTTGATCAAACATGAACGTTCATAGAACAATTCCAGAAGAATCAGTTCCCAAAGAAACAGTGAAACATACACTAAGGTAAGGGGAAGGTTTGATGGGTATCATTACATTTCACTCTTCATACAGACACAAGCAGTGATGCAACTTTAAAAGGTGTTAACAGCTTAGCCATGCTGCATTTTTAACATTTGAAAAATGATGACAGACAGCAGATACAAATGCATGCTTATAGTTTAATATCAATCACATTCAAACTGAAGATGCAGAAGACAGATTTAAAGAAACCCTTCTCAAAGCCCAACTTGAGCTGAACTGGTTGCGTCGTCCTCAAGCCATGAAGCGAGAGTGTTCAGTCTTCTGTTTACTGTTCTTACTTGCACTACATAAAGAAAACGTGCAAATGTTATTTTATGGAATATTATTATTTTTGACATCTATCTGTGTAAAACATTCCAGATTTGATTTCAGTTTTGATCATGCACTTAGTACCTTGGGAAGATTTTTTGTTCCGTAGCGAACATTGGCGAGTACATGTTCACAGTTGTTCATGATTGGGTCCCACCACACACAGTTTTTGTGTAACTGCATAATTTCCTTTATCATATCATCTTTTTTTATAGGGTTGTATCCTTTCTCGTCTTTGTCTTTGCCCTTGTCCAGATAGTTAAACACCTCAGGCTTATCAGAGAGTTTCTTCAATGTATCAAATACACACACTGGATCCTTGGATAGTTCGCCTCCTATTGATAGAGAATCAGAGGTTCAGTACAGGGCCAATAGTTCTTTCTGTCAGGAAAAGTGTTCTGTTGTAGTTTAAACCTCAAACGCCATCGGGACAAATGTGGGCATAATCTTTTTTTATATAGTTTCCTCAATCTGAGCTGTACAAAACTTGGCTACTTTTCCTGAGTTTCTTGAACACACACACACACACACACACACACACACACACACACACAAACACACACACACACACACACACACGGACTCGATTCAACAATGTTAAGAGGTTGAAAAAAACCCTCCTTAATTCGTCCTTCATGGACAAAAGTGGGCACCCATAGGAAATGAATGGGAAATACTATAATTCAGGGTATTTTTTAATTTGTCTAATAAAAATCAATAAATCCAACACAATGCAGATACATAAAGGGGTGAGGCTATAACATTTTCAATGTGGCAACACTCACACTCTTTCTCACACACACACACACACACACACACACACACACACACACACACACACACACACACACACACACACACACACACACACACACACACACACACACACACACACACACACACACACACACACACACACACACACACACACACACACACACACACACACACACACACACACACACACAAATCCACAAAAGCATTGCATTGAAAGACATGGAATGAGCCTATGACAGCAATATTTGTTTTGTCAAATAAAAATCTGTCACTCATGCATACACTAAAGAATTGAATGAGCCAATAAATAAGCAATTTAAAAAAAAAAATTGCCAATCAGCCACTAGGCAAAACACACACACACACACACACACTCTCTCTCACACACACACACAGACACACACACACAGACACACAAAGATGTTGTACATTGTTTATTCGTATATGTTGTTTACCATTTACTTTTATGAAATTATTGTTAGGTTTATTGTTTATTCTTACCTATTTGGTACTTTTTTGAGTTATTGAAATGTGATGTTTTTTGTTAGAAATAAATAATTACTCTGTCTCCTATTTTGTCTTTTCCTCATGGTTATAATTGTCTTTACTGTAAGCATATTTTGGCATCTTTTAGTCTCACCCAACACAAATGTTTTTTGTTTTTTTAAATACACTTTTAACTTGTGATAAAATATAAAAATTAATAGGTTAAGATACTACAGCCATCTGTGGCTATTGATATTTTTGCTTTTTTGCTTTTTTTGCCATTATTATACCATCATATGTCACCAGATTTATTATTTTTTTTAGGTTTTGGCTCTCTAACTTCCTGGCTTTTTTATTTAGGCTATGTATTTATATATATTTTTTTACTTAAAGGGGCTATGTGTAGGTTTTTACTTAAAAAAATCTTTAAGATAGAGTTTTCATTTGTACATTTATGAGCCAACCATAATGTAATAGAAAGAATGACACCTTGACTGTCCACCACGGTTGCCTCTATCAGCCTGTAGCTGTAAGCTCAATTGTGTGTGGAGGAGTCGGGTCCGAATTGGTGCGAAAATTCACAAAATGTGACGTCATGCGCGTTCTCGTCTACTTGGGCTTACATCCGTACGGCAGCCATTAGTAAGCAGCGGCAATCGCTAGCAGTAGTGTTTCAAATGGACTCTGCGGACGGAAAGAAGCGACCAGCCTCCAGCACAATCCAGACACCCACGGAAACTCCTCGTAAGTAAAAAAAAAAAAAAAAAAGCCTAATCTAGTGCAGCCAAATTAGAGAGTGACCGGCGTCAGGCAAAGACAAGAGTCAACATCGGAGCGGCATTTGATTCTTGGAGGGAGCTCCGGTCAGCGCTGGGTATAAAAACAGACCCCGAGCTGGCTTTCTTTTTACTGCAAAGGTAAGACTTTTCTTACCTCTGTAAACATGCTGGTGAATCTCGATGAGCCGTCTGTGGTTGCTGCGGCAACTCTCTGGTTGCTGTGGTCGTGCTCGTATGAGCGTGCGCACCGAGAACTTGCATGAGACTGGCTGCAGTTTCTCTAACGGCCACTGGTGTCAGTAACGGTTAGAAATTTCAGAACTTACGCAATGCTCCTTTAAGTTAAAAAAAATTATATATATATATATACACTGTAAAACCTAACAGTACTATTTACTCAATTAAATTGAGTTCACTGCACTCAAATAATACTGAAACTTGAAGTGGCTTGAATGACTGAAACAGAACTCAAACTGAATGAGTTATAGAACATTTCTAGATCCCAGAATGATAATTGAATAAAAATTGTATAGTTAAGGTAATTAATCATCAATTAAGTGATGATTGCTCATTAGTGATGAACACCTGCTGTTAACAAGCAGAATCACTGAAGGAAAGAGAAACACAAGAAATACAAGGTTTAAGGTCACCATGATGGAGATCAGCATTTGCTTTAGTTGGGCTCTTGACCCTTGACGTTTGAGTAGAAGTTTTTCTTTGGCTGCTGTAACTGAGTGTTTATGAAACATTTGTTATGGCACAAAAGTCAAGGAAAAGTATGTCCGGGTGATGATGATCAAGGTTTGATGATGACAATCATCACTTAATGACTTGATTCACTGATCTCATTCAGAGTCTAATCTCTGATTATATTATTAGTTGTATTAAAAAAAATAGATTCTACAACATAAGAACTAGCAATGTTATGCCTATCAGAAAGTATGAAGGATTTTATAGAAAATGAAATTCATTACCAAAACTAACACAGATATCAAGAATCAGCATATGAATCTCAACAATGGTGACCATTAAAAAAACTATTCATACTGCAATGCATGCTGGGTACTACCATAATACAAACCTTATCCATGGCTCCCAGCATGCATTGCAGCATGAATCGTTTTTAATGGTCACCATTGTTGAGATTCATATACTGATTCTTGATGTCTGTGTAAGTCAGCATGATACCATAGAGGTTTTTAAAATCTGATTGAAACAACAATGGGCAAAATCAAAGTTATTTTATAATGTATAATACAAGTTATATATCACCTGTTTAATCAGAGATTATTCTCTAGAAAAGATCAGAGAATCAAGACACCAAATGATGATTCATCATTCCATAAATCATCATCGAAACTAAATTTTCTTTTGGCTTTTGTGCCATAACAAACGTGTTATATAAACACTCAGTTACAGCAGCCATAGGAAAAACTGGTGTTATAAAGTCAAGGGTTAAGAGCCCAACTAAAGCACACACTGACCACTATCATGGTGTCTTTAAAGGAAACTCAATAAATCCTCTTCATCTAAACCTCTGTTCATTCATAATAACAACTTCTGTAGACGCATGATAAAAGTCAAACTGGTTAGTAATAAGTGAAGCTGGTAATGCTGTTTGTGGAGTTGTTCAATCCTCCTCTGCTGAGATCTTGAGAGATTTAAACATATTTTATCTTCAGTTGATTTCATCTAATGTTGTGGTTGGAAGTCAGTTGTAGTTCTTGTGTTTCTCTTTCCTTCAGTGATTCTGCACGTTAACAACAGGTGTTCATGCTCAACAATCACTTAATTAATCACTTAATTAATTACTTAATTTTTTGACTGCAATATCTACTTTTAATGAACTCAACTGAAATAATGTCAGAGTACTCATAACTATTGTTTTTTATAAACTTAAATGAATTGAGGTAATCGGTTTCCTCAAATGTAATGAGTTATCTTAACTCATTGGATTTGACTTTGTGTGTGATATTGTGAGCTAGCAGTAACTGCAAGTGCTCTGAGTTCATTTAAAGTTTGTCATTTAACTGTTTTTACTCAATAAAGTGAAGTTTCAGCTACAGTATTAAATGCAGTGTAAAGTTTAATTGTGTTTTAAGAAATATTATTGTTTTAGTGAACTCGAATAAAATAAGTTCAGAGTACTCATAACTATTGTTTTTATAAACTTAAATTAATTGAGGTAATCGGTTTCCTCAAATAAAATGAGTTAGCTTAACTTGTTGGGATATATATATATAACATAAAAGCGTATTTCACATAAATATGGTACTTTTAGAGGTAATATATTGATAGTTTTTATTTTATCGAAGATAGTGATGTGACATTTTTTTATTAATTTTTTTGAGAACTTTCTGCCCAAATTTGTCCACGAAGCACCAATTAAGGGCTGCTATTCGAAGGACGCTTGGGAAGTTTGCGTAAAATCTTGCTCCAAATTTAAGCATAAAGTTTTTCTACTGTAAATGAAATCATGCAGTCTTGAATATGTCTGTTTACCATATACATAGAAAATGTCCTCATCATCTAATTTTTCTTTCAGCCCTTTAACCTTTCCCGTCCCCACGTATACAGCCCAATGGATGTAGATGGGCAGATGTTTACCCGCAGAGGGAAACACAATTGAAATCAGATCTCCAAAATTAAACTGAAAGACATAACAAATTAACAATATGTTTTAGGCAAAAATATGAATATAAATGTATCTGTTCTCAAGGATTTTAACTGCTAATCCTTGTGCACATTTATGTTAGATTTCAAAGTTCACATAAAATAGTGTCTGTATTTGTGTGGTCTGTCTAACATCTTACAAACCTTTGGTTGGTCTTTGCAAAGAACAGGAGGAGCCAGTTGAAGAGCAAACATAGATAAAAATACTTTTACCAACAATGCCATTATCATACCAGAGCTGGTCCTTTGCTGAATCCAAATTCCTTGAGAGACAGCATTTCATGTTAAGAAAGTAGAGCAAGAAAATAATTTTAGGAATGACTTGTGAATATAAATCACAGAATAGAGGACTGGTACTATTTTGGTACTATTTACAGCATTAATAGGAACATTTTTGTATTGTTCCTGAGAACAAAGACACAAAAATCTTGAAAGCTTACCTTTAAGATGCCAGCCAGTATGTACTGTAAGTGAAGATCACTTGTAAATTGCCGTAGGTTGGACTACTTTTAATGTCAAAGTCATGCAACGTCACTTCTTCGGTTGACTGATAAGAAAATGAGAAAACGACGGTTGCCTGTGTTTATTGGTTTTTATTGGTTTATTTGCATTTATTGGTTCATTTTGCTAGTGCAATTTAGGTCCAGCCAACCGCAAGATTAATGCCACTAAATGTAAAACTCTTCTGAATGATAGTGACATACTTCTCTCATCAAATGTCTGTTTGATATGTCTGTATCAGGGGTCTCTGACAGAGTTCGGCTCCAACTACAATGGAGTTGTAGTGTTAAATTAAATTAACAAGTCAAGTGATGATTGAGCATTCGTGATGAAGACCTAATTTTATACGCATGTTCTGGCTGTTCAATTACACGACAACGGTATTTTTGTGGCCTGAGAACGCAAACTTTGAAAACATCTTTCAATGTGCAAGTTTTTGAAAGCGATAGCCTACCGTTATCATCTCCGTGTAAACTTCAAAAACACAAATCTGTGAAAACGGTAACGGCGTGCATATGTGTATTACATGTTTAGTCTATACATTTGAATGCTTATGTGTGCATAGTCTTTCTTTATTAAGGCCATACGTTAAAATCCGATTATTTGTGTATCCGATTGGAATCTTAAATTATTGAAGTCCACACTGTGTATCGCAACTGTTCAGATCCAATTTGTGTGCCCATGGCGCTCTTTCATTATATATCTGCTTTGGTTTCTATGGCGATGACGTATGCGACGGTAGGCATATGTCAAAAACAACAACAACCCCAACTTAAGGGGTTTGCAATACAGATGTTGTCTTATTTACAGCATGACCATGTGTAGCCGGCTGTGCTGAACTACTGCGTCTTCTGTAGCAGAAACATAAAGGCTGGTATGTGTGGCTTTATTCCGTGCTGTCGTCTCCACCAGTCTCAAAACATGTCTCCGTTACATTGCTCGTCCGGCACTTTGCAACAGTTTTTTGTACATCGTTGTCGTGTAAACATACCCTTAGTTAATTTATCGATACAGCATCTCAGCAGTGATGTCATCGTCCAGCTCAGTTCAAAGGTGTCAATATAAAAATCTTCATTTTCAAGCTAAAAATAGTTTGACTAAACAGTTTCATAGTACAGAACAGAAATTTGAATATGAATACAGAGTCCAAGATCCCAAGTGACATTCAGCATTATAATGTGAAGTCACAGTAAAACAAGAGCAGTAAGTTACTGTGACTTCAGCATCATTCTGCTATTGATTTCCAGCAATTGGTGAGAAAATGAACCAGCACGCATTGATTTCAGAGACTACAGTAATTTATTGTAAAATAGTACTCTTTCTTTAATCCTGTAAATTCCTGGGTTTCAGAAGGGTGCTTACGAGTACCCCCTTTTCGATCGATATGTGCCCTGGATGCACACTTTTGCCGAGCCCGGACTTCTACCCTTACGGAGCGAAAATATATTTTCCATATATGAATTATCAATATATTAGCCTAAATGGTTTAACTGTATATTTGAAAATATACAAAATAATATATTGTGTAAATATATATTACAATATATTGAGTAATACATAAGGAATTGCCGCTTTTCATATATTGAAAAGATATACTGTATATAAGATATATATAATAATATAAGATATATTTACTCATGCAACCTCACCACAGGCTCTACACTTCAGCACAATAACTCCAGAAACTCACACATACCAGAACATTTTTTAAATTCCAAAATAATAGAGCATTAAACACTAACAGATCTCCCACTATATTAATATTGAGCTAAACACATTAAAACACACTTAATTTTAACATTTGCTCTCCTTTAACAGTCAGAAGCAAAGCATGCTGGGAACTAGAAATCTGTTGTAACTCGTTCTGTGAATGTGAGTTGGTTTATGTGATTTATGAGGACACAAATTTGTATAATGACATGTGTATTACACTGGTATTACAACTTATGGGTGGTTTATGAGGACATTTCAAAAGTCTATGGAGAGTCCTCATAATGCTGTTGCACCAACATGTGTGTGCGTGCGTGTGTGTGTGTGTGTGTGTGTGTGCGCATGCGTGCGTGTGTGTGTGTGTGCATATATGTGAATATACATTCACATTTATATGGGAACATGTCTGTGCAATATATGTACACAATAAAGGATAAAACTTTGTGAATATTACATATTTTTTTGCCTTTTTTTTTCACTAATATACATGGTCAATGTATATATTGCAGTATATTGAAAAATATAAGCACTAGTTTCCCATTTATGGAAATATATAATATTTTGCAGTATATTCCCATATATTTTTGTTCCGTAAGGGTTCCCAAGATTCAATCCGGTGTCAAAATGCGGACTCGCATGAAGACTGTGAGTGTTTAGGGAGCCATTTGGGACAGTCAACACAGATTTTTCACATCGACTTGATACATTGAGCACAATTAAATACAGTATGTTTAGTGAAAATATCATTTTAAACTGAAGAGCTTAAGCTGTGCTTGGAATTATTTGGAAGTCATTTACTGAGCCAATATTCAACACTGATTCTTGAGATGAGGGACAAAACATTTTTTATTTTATTTGCTAATACATTATTACAAATTTATATAAGTGTAGACAGAGGTATCAGCTAATGAACCATGTAAAGGAATGAAAGGAACCATGATCCTTTCATAAAGTTTTTATGAAAATGTATTTTGTTTTTCAAAATATTTACATTTATTCATATCATAATTTAATTTGTGTCATTCCGTCAGAAGTTTTAATATTTTAACACAATACATTTAAAAAAGAATAAATATTTCTTTCTGATTTTTATCAGAAGTGTGAAAATCAACAAAATGCATACTTTCACACCAAATTATCATTGTGCTACTTGAAAAGACCCACCCAGACATTTTCCTTAAAAATAAAAGCAATGTTAGAATTGAGATGTCCAAAAAAAAAAAAAAAACAGTTTCACCATTTTTTTCTTTCTTTTATTATACAACTGCTAAATTTCCCTAAAATACATTCAGAAGAGGACAGTATTGAGCTGGAGTGTGTGTAAATGACCAGACATTACAATATATGTACAATATATGTTTTAACTGTTGCCTTTAAAATAGAAATATGGCTAAGGAGCCCAGTATCACTATCACTCAGATATCACTTTTGCATTTAGTGCCATTTATCTTGTGGTTGGCCGGACCAAATATATTCATGTAAAATGAACCCCATTTTACAACAAAGCAATCAGAAGCGTGTACTGTGAGAATATACTTTTAGACAAGAGTGGATATCTAATTTTCTTATCAGTCAACTGAAGAGATGACGTTGCACGACAATGACCTTAAAAGTAGTCAGACCTACGGCAATTCACATCTTTGGTTCTCTGCCTGCCTGTCTGTTTCTGGCATACCTACTGGCATCTTACAGGTATGGTTTTGGAAACTTTTATTTGAAGCATTTATTGTCATGAGGAACCAGCCCATTATCTGAGCAGGGTTTCCTAAAGTCACCAAGTTTATGATTTCAGGTGTAGATGCCTCATAAAATGATCTGTGCTATAAACACAAATCTTTCCTGGCTGAGCATCATCTGTAATGTGATATAACATGGCTCTAATTTTTAACATGTCATATTAACATGCCTCAAGGAACGTGAATTATGCGAGGGACAAGCACTGGTACGATGATAAGGATATTGTTGGTGTTTTGGGCTGCGTTTGTTCCTCATACGACTCAACAAGTGAGATGATAGCAGACCACACATATACCCACATATCTTTGAATTCTAACATAAATGTGTGCAAGAATTAGCTGTCAAAAACCTTGAGATACACTTTTGTATTCATTATTTTGCCTGAAATAATGCTGTTTTTTTCTGTTTCTCATGTAGCCTCAGTTTCAATTTGGGGATATCCTTTCAGTTGGTAGATTACACAGAAACGGACAGCCTTTATTCACCCACTGGGCTGTATATGTGGGGCTAGGTCCTGTGAATGGCCTGAATAGAAAAAACGATAACGAAGACATTTTTCATATAACTGGTAAGCATGGGTTTTCAAACTGTGGGGACACCCAGAAGCTCACAAGAGGGTTCTCTGTGAATAATCTGAGAGGGAAAGAAAGATTTTACAAAATGCATTCAAAGTTAACTGGGGAATAATTGGTTTACACATTTAACATTACTGAGTTGCTACAATCAGACAATCAATGTAAAACTGTGCCAAAATCATTATTATTTATTTGGACATTAATGTACTAACAAATTGAAATATTTCTTAACCATCTGTTCTACCTCAGGTCCCGTACCGACCAGCACGCTCTCTGATTGTGTATTTGGTCAAATAGGAAACAACAATTATATTGGGTCCAACTACCTTGACATAGACATAAATGGGACTGGATATCCGACCAATATTAGAGGAGAAATGATACAGAGAATAAATGAGTTACATCATAACTGTGGGAGGTGGAAACCATTATCGAATAACTGTGAGCATATAGCCACTTCAATTCGCTACGGATTTAAACACTGTGAACAGGTAATGAATATTCGGTCAATTAGAATGTTTGTTACTTGTAATGAGTGTAACTGTCATGCAGTGCTTGCTTTGGTTGGTGTGAAAGTGATATTTTAAGTTGCATTTTTGTACAGGGTTGATGTTGTGATATATAGTGAGAGACCAGTTAAGATATTTAAAATAAAAGCATCTACTCTAACTGACCATTGAAAAAAAAAAATTTGAAAAAAAATTTGGTCTTTGGTTTCTCCCCTTGACAGAGAGGAACCTGGGTGGGACCAAGATTAAGTGACTATATTCGAAATGAACCAGGCACCATTATAGGCAAACGCTCTCTCATGGACCTGTTGGACCATTACTCAAGTCTGGCTGCTGCCGGGGCATGAGACTGTTTTTGTCCTCGGTGTGTCTTTATCCTCACTGAAAATGGTATATACATCTACATAATAAACTATAAGCATGCATCACGTCTGCTGTCTTTCATAATATTCCAACTGACTGCTTTGCCTTTGAAAAGAGGAAACTATAACTTTACATTTTTTGAGATTCGCCAACCACTTGTAGCAAAAAAAATTTTTTTTTAAATTTTTTTATTAGAAAATGAAAATGGAAGCGATTCATGTCTTCAGGAGAAAGCCTGGCCAAAACAACAAAAAGAGGGGTTACTAACAACTAAGAAGGGAACTAAATGACCTACAGGTAAAAGAAAAAAAAAATTGAAATAAACAACAAAGGTTTTCCTCTACTCCCACTTAACAAAAAAACAGGGATAAACATTTAGTATTTCAAAAGAAAACACCACCCTCTTTCCATAGCTTCCAATAAAACAAAAACAAATAACTCATGAGGGATACTATAGTCAAATCAAGTCAAGTCACCTTTGTTGATATAGCGCTTTTTACAATACAAATGGTTTAAAAGTGATAACAGGAAATTAATGTTGTAATAATATTGTTAAATATAAAATTAAATGTCCCCAACTAAGCAAGCCAAAAGCCAATGGCGACGAAGGCGCAGAAAGTAAGAAAAGGCGACAGTGGCAAGGAACCAAAACTCCATCAGTGACAGAATGGAGAAAAAACCTTGGGAGAACCCAGGCTAAACGAACGGCCAAAGTGCATAAAAAAGTTTTTAGTTTTTCGTGTAAACAGCCCTTGGAATCCAATGTTAGTTTCACTTCCTGTCTCCGTCATCTGATCAATATCAACATCATAACAATGTGTAGGCCTATTATTATTAGTTGTTGCTGTTGTATACCATATAATTATTATAAAGAAAAAGACTGAAATTTAAAACTAAATGTCTGATCAAAATATTAATCATTAAAAATCCTGATATTTGTATTCCTGTAATGCATTGGTTTTCAAACCTGTCCTGGAGTTCCCCTAGCCTGAGTTTCCCCATACTGCCTTTGTGCAGCGCGATTTTATTCACGCTGCTAGGCAGTCTGGACACCATGGACCAAATTTTCGCCTCATCTAGGGAACCAATCACAGAACGGGGAGGGAGCAGCAAGACGATGACGACGTCTATGCGACACACCGAAGCAGTTTGTTTATTCCTATGGATCAAACATGGCAGCAGACGCGAAGTTACCTTTCGATCTGGCAACTGGTCAACATTAGACAAACATATTGGTCCGATTATTCATAAAGGAGTTTGGGCCATGCAAATTACGGGAGTTTCCCGGGAGAAATAACAAACCGGGAGGGGTCCGGGAGATAGGGCTGAAAAACGGGAGTGTTGACAGGTATGCCTTGGATATTGTTCTAAGTAGTTTAGAATGCAAATAAATCTCTGACCCATCATTTCTTCCTCGTCTAATTTCTTTCGTTCTACATACGTCATCTGGTATAATTGAAACGATTGGCTATGAGCTACATACAGGCGCATTTGATAGACATTCGTAGCACCCAATAAACGGCTCTGGGCATTCGTAAACCACGCCTCAAATACGAGAAAATGAACATGTGGTTCCCAGACCACGTCTCAATGTCAATGAGACGTGGTCTGACGTTAGCCAGGCTAGAGTTCCCCAGCACTGTGCATTTTGGCCGTTTCTCAAAACCAAGAATACAAAGAACGGACTTGTGTTCTTGGGGAGAACGCTCTTGCTAGTTGTCCTTGGAAGAATGAACGAGCACACAGAACGCTTCTGACAGGTTGAGACGATGCGTTCTTGCTGGTATTGCGCAATAATACCCCCGCACAGACGCCGTCTGCAGAACCCAAACATAACGAGAATTATTGACGATAACAGCCAAGCTTTATCGCCCCAAGCCTACCCTCAGCTCAAGGGATTACTCTACAACTGTACACTACAATGTAATGTATATTCATAACAATAAAGTTATGAGCTTATGGAGATTCTCACTTCCGAAAACGTTTGAGCACATTTTCGATTCGCCATAGATTTTCGTAAAAATGCCAATATCTACACAGTTGATTTCTCGCATCAAATGTTCTCAGAAGTGAATTTAGTGATGAAATAGCATACGAAATTGTAGAAAAACGACTTGACCTGCCTCTCCTTCCTCGAATGCCAAAATGAATGTTGGGATATTTCTGCCGTCAAGTTCACACAAGTTACCAACCGATGCATCCTCTGTAAAATGTCAAGAACACTTCCGGGATTTTTAACCATTCTTGCCAAAATGCAAACTTGTGTATTGGGACAGTACTTGGGCCACAAAAGATGACGTTTCACAAGGACACAAGAACACAAGTACAGACAAGAACACAGATTGAGAAAGGCCCTTTGTCTCCCTCATCTAACACACCTGACTCAACTCATTAGTGGAGACTGCAAGGCTTGAAGTGTCAGATTAGGCTTGGGTATCCTCCGGGGCTGAAAATGACCTTAGAGTAATTGGCTAATGTGTATGATCTTGTGAGTAGACTATGTCTATTGATTAATTTTTTAACTTTGACACATTGGAAGTCATGAGGGTTATTTTTGAGCTCTGACATCAGGTTGTGTCACATGCAGCTCCCTCCCACCCGCCGCATTCCATCTCAGGGTTATATAAATGGGGACTGTGGAAGTGATGAAAAGAGATTTTCTAATAATGAAATAAACAATTTAACAAATCTTGAGTATCACACACACACACACACACACACATATATTTCACAAGATTTCACACTAGCTAAAGTTGAAAAACATTCTGTTCTTTAAAAGAATATAAATGAAAAGATTATAAAATAAATATCTTACTAAAAATCTACTGAACCATAGTGCACCAATTATTTTAGTTTTAGATAAACAAAAAATAAAGAAAATCATCTTACATTTTCAGAGAGTTGAAGAAGTCAATCCTGACACATCATTGTCCATACAACGAATGAATGGGTTTACAAAAATGCAATAAGTTTAAAGTTGTAATACAAAAGATCCCAGAGTGTTTCTCTCTCACAACAGCGTTTGACAGTCTGTGAGTCAGAGGGGAGGGGGTGTGTTCAGTGATCAGGATGTGATATTGTGAATGTTTTTCTAGTGCAAAATTTATTTTAAAGTACAATCTTAAGTTTCAATTAAATATTTAAAGTCTTAATAAAAACAAATATTCTACATCGATGGTCTGTGGTAAAACTTGACTTGAACTTAAAGTATATTTTTTTATTTATCAGGGGTATGTAAAATAATTCGAAATTTGAAGCATCACACGCCATCTCACACATGTGAAATGTTCACGAAATACTTAAGTTGTATCTGTAAGAAAAATCACCACATATCTTCAGAGAGAGGTGACACGCTGAAAACATTTATAAAGTGTGAAACCTCATGTGGCCACCATTGATAAGCTGATTATAAGGTCCTTCTTCTAGCCACCACATCTTATGAGAAAGAAGTTACCTGACAATTATGAGCACTTTAGGATGTAGGATAGCTGACAAGGTGTCTATTATGTCCTAAAATGTGGACGATGATTGTATCTACTTTTAATTAGTCTTTGTTTAACATAAAGCGTTGCCTGCAGATACAAGGCTTTCCTCAAAAGAGCTAGTCATTATGCAAAACGATAAAATTACTAATGCGTTAATGAATTACTCCCGAAAAAAATATCAGCCGTTTTAAATAGGCTACACAATAGCCCAGCAAACACGTTCCCGTATGGTTCCCATTTCGTTATTTTTTTGGGAACCAAACAAGAACGTTCCTAGAACGTTCCCTGTTATTTTTAGGTTTAATTTTATAACATAAGGAGAACGTTCTGGGAATGTTCCCTGTAGGTTATTTTTAGGTTTAATGATGGATTACCCCCTTGGGTTTAATCAGAGAATGTCTAATATGGGGAGAACTCCCACTCTCAGTAAACTTCCAGCTTCTGAACTGGTTGCAGTTCCACTCTGGCTCCATATGAGGGCGCTCACAGGACGAGTGCAGAATGAATGGAGGTCTATGGAGCTATAGCCCTCAGAATCCACTTTTCTCAGGATAGAATTTTTTGTCTAGTAATTTGAATGTTGTATTCGAGAGGAGATGCAAAGAAATTACACATTGCTGGGTGTTAAGAGTCACTTATTTGCTTTAAAAAATCTTTTAAAATGTCAATGACGTCATACAACCAGAGATACTACTTTACGGCAATCCTTCAGTCACTTTGGTGCTTTCACGCTCTGCACTTTTTTTCTCTCTCTCTCGAGGCATCGACAACACAGCTGACACATGCTAGAATGGGTTTTTGTTAAACTAAAGTTCTGAACATTCTGGTCCCGCTTCGGATGCCACGATGCCATCAAGCGGTATCTCTGGTCGTAATCAGTCCTTCAGTGACCAATCAGCGTTCATTAGCAGAATGCTAGCGTGTTGTGGGCAACAACAACTCAACCTGTAAGAAATCGAAAGGACATAAGTACTCGTTCATTCAACTTTCGACCTATAACCCATGTTGAACTTGCAAAACCTACAATAAAATCTGAGATTTCTCAACGGCAATCGGGTGAAAGAGACAAATTTAGCCGTCTAGCTCCATAGACTCCCATTCATTTTGCACTCGGGCGATTGCCCCCAGTGGAACTCTGGTGGAACTGCAACCAAAATTCGGTACAATAGCACTTAATAGGGAGTGGCCAGGTGGCCAGGCTCTCCGTAGACGGGCTCTGGTTTAATCAATGGCCGTGCGCGTGAACGTTCAAGTCGCTTTCAAACACTGGAGCGGTGCAGAGTTGCCATGGAAACGGTGCGGGACCACTGCGACTGACAAGCAGCAAAACTCCCTCTCTCGCTGTTGTTTTCACTGCTTTCAGGTGAGATTAGTCTCTAAAATCAAACGAATAATACACACAACTGTTCTTGACACTTCTCTTACTTGTAATTGACACACTTCTGTTAAATATTTACTTTATAGACATGGTTTAGTGTCTTCGAATTATTTTCTGTATTCTTTATATTCTTTCTTTTTTCTGCATTTCCCCTCTGCTGTAATTTCTTTCTGGATCTGTCCAGTGACTGCGGTGAATAGTGCTGCTGGCAACAAGGGAAAGACCTTGTGACAGCCTGGAGAGACAGCTGACAGGAGGAAAGAGACCCCAATGGGGCTGGTAAGGGTTAGCTACCCTTGTCGGCAGTATCCAGCTCCGTGTTTACAGGATGCTGGAGACACCCGCCCAAGGCTTCTGAGAAATCAAAGAGAAAAATACCCCTAGAGTCTGCGAGAGCGGGGGCGGAAGATGACTCAATGTTGGACAACATGGTTAACGACTTAGGAATGAAAACGGATATGAGTATGGAGAGTAAGACTAGTTCAAGATCTGCAGTAAGTAAAGTCATTGAACTCCAAGTTTGTGTCTGTGGCTGGAGCAAGGCGACAACGGTCAGGGGTTTGAAGGTTCATCAAGGGAAAATGAAATGCTTGAGGGAGAAGGGACAAGGGCCTCGCATTGATCAGTACTTCTTACGAAGTCAGTCAAGTCAGTCGAATGAAATCCAGCGACAGGAAGCAAACCACAGCTCGCAGGATATCAGCACCCCTGTCATAGAGGAGAGGAGGGCTTGCACAGTTAGTGATGAACATATTCATACTTGTGAACTCGGTCAGACTAACCAGCATAAGAGAGAAAAGAACCTCAACGGGCATAGGCCTGGAGTTAGATGGCCAAGAGCTTGTGAGAAAACTGCATGGGACACGGTAAACACAGATCTATGCTTTGCATTGGAAAGATTAACTGGTACAGTTGAAAAGAAGCTGGATAAATTTGGGGACATCATTTACGCATATGGAAGTGAGAGGTTTGGTGTGGAAAAAAAGAAGGAAAAAGTACAAACTACTCCTGGAATATCTAGATGGCAGCAGAAAATTGAAGGGTTAGTTAGAGAAAGGAGACAGCTGAGGAAGCAATGGAAAAGAGCAGAACAAAGTCAGAAGGAGGGACTCAATCTCTTACAAAGGGCCATAAAAGATAAGCTGGCAACATTACGCAGAGCTGAGCGCCTACGGAAACGCTACAAAAAGAAGGAAAGTGCGAGGGCTAATTTCTATAAAGACCCATTCAAATTCGTAAAGAAGTTATTCACAAGGGAGAAGAATGGCACTTTAAAAGCATCTAGGGTTGAGCTAGAGAGATATTTGGAGGAAACGCATACAGATGCAAAAAGGCATGAGCCTATGTCAATTCCATCAGACATACCACCTATCAACCCACCAGAATACCAAATGGAGATCTGTGCACCTAAGTGGAAAGAGGTAGAGCAGGCTGTGAGAAAGGTAAGGGCTTCATCATCTCCAGGGCCTAATGGAGTTCCGTACAGAGTGTACAAGAGTGCTTCAGGAGTTCTGCGAATTCTGTGGAAATTGATAAAAGTGGCATGGGAAAAAAAGGTTGTACCTAGAGCATGGCACAGAGCAGGTGGAGTCTTTCTACCTAAAGAAAAAGATGCTACAAGCATCAGTCAGTTTCGTCCTATTTCACTATTAAACGTTGAAGGTAAGATTTTCTTCAGCATTATTGCCCAGAGATTGTCCACCTACCTATTGAAGAATGGCTTCATTGACACTTCAGTTCAAAAAGCGGGCATTCCAGGGTTCTCAGGACGCTTAGAACACATCAATGTTGTCTGGCAACGAATTCAGTCAGCTAAAAAGGAGAGGAAGGAGCTCCATGTGACATTCCTGGATTTGGCTAATGCATATGGTTCAGTGCCACATGAGCTTCTTTGGGCAGCATTTGATTTTTTCAGAGTACCAATGTCAATAACAAATTTAGTGAAAGCCTATTTTGGAGATTTGCAATTTAGTTTCTCAACTCCAAAATTCAGCACTGCATGGCAATGCTTAGAGGTTGGACAAATGGCAGGATGCACCATTTCTCCACTGGCTTTTACCATGGCAATGGAAGTAATCATTAGGGCATCAAGATGGGTAGTAGGAGGAGAGCGCTTGGCTTCTGGGATGCGACTACCACCAATCAGAGCATACATGGATGACATGACAACCATGACTACAACAGTAGCCTGCACTAATCGGTTATTGGGGAAGTTAACAGATAATATTGAATGGGCACGAATGAAATTTAAGCCCTCTAAATCAAGGAGCATCTCGATAGTTAAAGGAAAGGTAGTAGATAAAACATTCTTCCTTAATGGTGAGGCAATACCAACAGTTTCTGAGAAGCCAGTGAAGAGTCTTGGGAGATGGTACGATGGAGATCTAAAGGACACAGTTCGAGTGAGAGAAGTTAGACGACAAGCAGTGGAAGGGTTGAAGAGCATAAACAGCTGTGCTCTACCAGGCAAACTAAAACTCTGGTGCTTTCAGTTTGGTCTACTGCCGAGGTTGCTGTGGCCACTGACTGTGTACGAGGTTTCTTTGACAACAGTGGATAAGCTGGAAGCGTTAATAAGTTCATACATCAGGAAATGGTTGGGAGTTCCACGCTGCCTCAGCAGAGTGGGACTTTATAGTAAAGGAATATTGCAGCTGCCAGTCTCTGCTTTAACCGAGGAGTTTAAGTGTGCCAATGTCAGACTGGAAATTACATTAGTAGAGTCACGTGACAAATGTGTAAGGGAGGCAGCCCCTGTGTTAAAAACTGGTAGAAAGTGGTCAGCAAAGAAATCTGTAGTAGAGGCAAAGGCTGACCTTCAAATTGGGGATATCGTGGGACAGGTACAGCATGGAAGAGGGGGTTTTGGGCTCAGTTTAGCTCCTCCTAAATGGCACAAGGCAGGCCCAGCTCAAAGGAGGAAGCTGGTAGTCAACGAGGTGCGAAAGCAGGAGGAGAGGATGAGGTGTATAAAGGCCATTTCCCAGGCCAAGCAGGGAGAGTGGATGAGATGGGAGAGTGTGGAACAACGCAAGATGGGCTGGCAAGACCTTTGGTCAATGGAAGAGAGTAGGATCAGTTTCCTTATTAGGTCAACATATGATGTTCTCCCATCACCGCAGAACCTAAACCTCTGGGTAGGAGAGGATCCCTCTTGTCCTTTGTGTTCATCACCTGCCACATTAAGGCACATTTTGACAGGATGTAAGGTGGCTCTTAGCCAAGGTCGGTTTACTTGGCGCCATGACCAAGTACTGCGATGTTTGGCTTTAGCATTGGAAGGCAAGCTGAGTATGACCAATAAGTTTCCGCCTGTTCTAGCAAAACATTACACGCAGAAGACAATATTCCTCCGCCCAGGCGAGCAACCACCATGAAAAGGTGTTAACACCAATTCTCGCCCAGGACAGCTGGAAGCTGCTAGGGACTGGAAGATGCTGGCTGATCTTGATCAACGGCTTATTTTTCCACCTGAGATTGCCACCACTAACCTACGACCAGACATTGTTTTGTGGTCTGGATCAGCACGCATTGTTCAACTGATAGAGTTAACAGTGCCATGGGAGGATGCGGTAGATGAGGCATATGAGAGGCAGAAACTGCGGTATGCTCATCTGGCCACTGAAGCAGAACAGCGAGGACGGAGAGTCCAGGTTTATCCAGTGGAAGTGGGTTGTCGAGGTTTTGTGGCACACTCTACAACCCGGTTCCTCAGAGACGTCGGATTCAGCGGCCAAGAGTTGCGTCGCACAGTAAAGAACTTATCTGAAGCAGCAGAAAGGAGCAGCAACTGGCTGTGGTTGAGAAGGAAAGATTCTAGCTATGAATTCTAGCTTCTGGCTGTGTACAGGCCGCCACGCTACGGTTTCGTAGAATTCTTGAAAAACTTGAAGAGGCTGTTGGTTTATTTGTATAGGTTGTATAGTATTTACAGTCATTACGTTCCTGTGTATATTGCGTGAATGACGGGTGGTTGGGCAGATATTGTGTTTTGCGGTAGGTGGTATGCCATACGGAACCGTTGCCACTGAAACTGCATATTAACGCAACAGTGGGGCTCGACAGCCTTAGACAAACGGGTTGGCGCGTATGGTTGGGTTGCAGAGAGATTGTGAGATTGTGGTTAGGTCTCAGCAGCAGGAGGGATGTAGAGGTCAGTAAGCTGGGCTGAGTTGAGTGGGGGACGGAGGGGGGTGACTCTGGGACGCCAGAGTCACTGTCGAGCCCTCTTGAGGTGTCGTGGGCTAGTCGACGAAACACTGAGGATGGAAGGTGCCCACTTGAAGACCCTAGAGATGTCCCCTACTCGGCTCAATCCAGACGGTTGTCGTGCTTGTCCACTAGGGAGACCACACTGTAGTTGCAGCCGTCGTGTGTGCTGACGCGCCAGGTACACTGCAGCCGTTAGCGCCGGACAGAAGGGGAGTCACACCACCACGTGGAAAGAAGCGTAAATGGATGGAGAAGCATAGTTTACTGTAAAGCTACGTCTTAGTGTTGCTTATCTTGGCGAAAGCCGAGTACAAATCAGCATGAAGTTTTAACATCTACTCTCGTGTAATGGAAATCACTACCCACGAACTAAATTTACACTCTATTCAACAGATTTCAATGTAATACCTTTTAAACATTTGAAAAATATATTCGTGTCTCAACCGCGAAGCTGAGCTTCAGCCTCGTCTGTCAGTTATTATAACATTATGACAAAAACAATTGACTAAATTATGTTGCATTTTCCTCAACAGTTCTTGTGCTGCTGATATCAGTTGACATAGTACTATTTTCGGAAATCATAGGCTTTATTGCGCAGGTGCACGTGATGCAACGCCGTCAGAGCCGACAGAGTGTGTAATTTCAGTACCAAATAATTAGGTCAAAAACGATTTAATATACTGCAAATAGCCTATAAGTTTTTTATGTTTATTTATAATTCATTTAAGCGGACAGGGCTAAGTAGGCTGCGCAGCCAGTTATTCTAACGTTCAGAGCCTGGGAGGGGCCTCGCATTTCAAGTTCGCACAGGGCCTCGCACCCCACCTGCGACGGCACTGCTCACGCGTCACGCTTTTTGAAATACAGATTGAATGGCAAGTCAAAACATGCAGTGATGGCAAACTATGACTCTCAGCTGGATAAAGCAAACTATAATTAAATTAATTATATTAAAATTGACAAACACGCCTTGACCTGACTGCATATGTAACAGGTAAATAAAGTGTACTGTTAAATGTATGTATAGTTTATAAGAATTCACACAAAATTGTTCGTTTACATGTCCTGATATGAGTGCCTAAGTGGAATGAGTACCTTCCCCTTTAATTAATGTGATGTCATGAGTCAATATAATTTCCTGTTCTGTCCCCTCCTCTTCCTCTTTGCATTGATGATTGCAGTGAGAGGTGAGGTTATTTTGAGCTCCCCATAATCATCTTTAATCTCTATTTGAATTGTTGCTATTATGTCTATATTTTCACTCTAATTTATGTATATAATTAGTGATGGGCAGATCGAGGCTTCGTGAAGCAATGAAACAGTTGAATCAAATGGTTCATATTGTTTCGAGGCTTCGAATCAATCCGACACCCGTCTCCACGGTGACACCTAGTGGTCACTTGCAGGTGTTGATCTGAAACAACCTTGACAAGCCATGAATTTTTTTTTTGTTTTTTTTTGTTTTGTACTTTTCTAATATGTGAATATTGTAACCTATAGGCTCCTCATTGTGCATAATGTTATTTTGGTCCTGCAAAATGAATATTAATAAAATAAATCAAGCCACAATGTCTCACTTTTTTTCATATTTTTATTTACTTAGCCTACTTCTTTTTTTACAGATAATTTCTCTAGCCTTTGAAAAAATCCTCTCACAAGGGACACTTGTTGCTGGCATGCAAATATATTTTTTAGCTAATACATACAAATGAGGAAAGATTACTACTCTCTCTTTCCAGTAAGTTAGTGGATCATGAGTTGTGGGCAAATACGCATCGTTGATGTATTTTTTCACTTCCACTGTGGCATCAGCTGTAGCATTGTGTATCATCTGGGTTTGATGATATGAGTATCAAAAAGTTCCCTGTCCTGTGTTTCTACTGGATGATGTATTGTTGCAGGCGAGCTGCCGATCACAATACACACATCTCACTTTATTTGGGGTTTCTAAATGGATATGCTCCCACACCATGTAGCCTACGGCATCTCTTCTGGGGAGCCTCCATTTTATCTATCTATCCAAATCTATCTAGATATGTAACTCTAATCTATCTATGTAATTAGATATGTATAATATGTATCTATAATCTATCAATGTATTTATATTATGTAGCCTATCTTTAATCTATCTGTATCTATCTATCTATTAATCTAGCTGTCTATATATTTATATCTATGTATCTATTAATGTGTCACTATACTCTGTCTCTAGCCTATCAGTCAATGTGTTGTGTACATTTAAGCCTAAATATAACTAAACAAATCGCACTATAAATGTCACTATCACCAAAAATCCGCTATCTCAAAATCAAACTCCTCTCACAAAAACCCACGAGGTCAATATGCGTTGATTTCACTTTTATACAGATGTGCGATTGTGTGGTCTGTTGTTCCCGACCGTGTCAATCAAACGCTGATTCGGCGGATCACACCTGATGAAACACTTTCGAGGCTTCGTTTGGCCATAGTCACGTGACATGGGTGTTTTGAATCACGCTTCGAATCAGTGTTTCGAAACATCTGCGCTTCGGGATCTCGCAAAGCTTCGGAACGACTGTTTCGTGGCAGCCATTCCTATATATAATATTATTTTACCTATCTGTGTGGCGATTTTTGTAATTTCATTACGATTAAGCGATATTTTTGCTTATGGGCCTAAATGTGAAATGAGAGCACACGTGATAAGTGTACATCACATTTGTTTTATAGTTATTTCGAGGGCGACTCTCACACTAAGGCTGATTACATTTTGTTTGTATATCAGGTACGTTTTCTGTTATATGCATTTTATTGTGATTTATTCCTCTTTGCATTGATGATTGCAGTGAGAGAGTTATTTCGAGGGCGACTCTCACACTAAGGCTGATTACATTTTGTTTGTATATCAGGCATTAAAGATTTGTGAAGCTGCCGAATGCTGTCCTGTTATTAAGTCAACAAAAACACAACGCAGACAACAGACCAGTTACACATATACTACAGCACACGGATCCATTCAGAATTACTAAACACAGCAACATACACGTGACAAATCAAAACATTGTCCAGAATGCGTGTGGAAACAATGTGCTGAAATGCGTCTGTGCATAAATATAATGATTTATTTTGTTAATTATGATTTACCTTGATTACAATCCGCATCCATCGGAACTTTACTAGCGAGGCACAGGTTTGCTTTATCCAGCCGAGTAAAGTAGTTTGCGTATCATCTGGCCATAAAGAGGTGGATGTTTTGATGTTCAGTCTGTATTTCACACAGAAATGATCAGAAAAGGAGAGAGCTTGTGTTTTAAAGCGAAACACACGCTGAAATGATTAATTCACTGGCCGTGAGTCTCTATTCTCTCTGCCGTCTCTGATCAGCCTGGTTTTCTTTACATTTTGGACTGATTTTTTTAATGAAATTTTTGGTAACGCTTTACAATAAGGTTCAGTTGTTAACATTAGTTAACTACATTAGTTAACATGAACTAAGACTGAACAATATTTCTACAGCATTTATTAATCTTAGTTCATATTAATTTCAAAATTTACTAATACGTTATTAAAATCAAAGGTTACATTAGTTAATGTTATTATTATTATTATTAACTAACATTAACAAAGATGAATAAATACTGTAACAAATGTATTGCTAATGGTTAGTTCATGTTAGTAGATACATCAACTAATGAACCTTATTGTAAAGTGTTACCGAATTTTCTCCCTGGGATTAATGTGTGTCTTATCTCAGGCGTCTGCAGTCCCAGTCCGACGTCTCCTCGCCCGCTGATGACATCAGCAGAGCAGCACATGACCAGAGACCGCCGACGGCCCGCGGCCGAACCCACACCAGTGATCAGGAGAAGAGACGAGAAGCTCAGGAGGATGAAGAGCAGCGTGAGCGTGATGAAGAGGAGAGAAGACGGATGGAGGAGGAGAAGAACAGACGGATGGAGGAGGAGAAGAACAGACTGATGGAGGAGGAGAACAGACTGATGGAGGAGGAGGAGGAGAACAGACTGATGGAGGAGGAGAAGAACAGACTGATGGAGGAGGAGGAGGAGAACAGACTGATGGAGGAGGAGAAGAACAGACTGATGGAGAAGGAGAAGAACAGACTGATGGAGGAGGAGAAGAACAGACTGATGGAGGAGGGGAAGAACAGACTGATGGAGGAGGAGGAGGAGAACAGACTGATGGAGGAGGAGAAGAACAGACTGATGGAGGAGGGGAAGAACAGACTGATGGAGGAGGAGGAGAAGAACAGACTGATGGAGGAGGAGAAGAACAGACTGATGGAGGAGGAGGAGGAGAACAGACTGATGGAGGAGGAGAAGAACAGACTGATGGAGGAGGAGGAGGAGAACAGACTGATGGAGGAGGAGAAGAACAGACTGATGGAGAAGGAGAAGAACAGACTGATGGAGGAGGAGAAGAACAGACTGATGGAGGAGGGGAAGAACAGACTGATGGAGGAGGAGGAGGAGAACAGACTGATGGAGGAGGAGGAGAACAGACTGATGGAGGAGGAGGAGGAGAACAGACTGATGGAGGAGGGGAAGAACAGACTGATGGAGGAGGAGGAGGAGAAGAACAGACTGATGGAGGAGGAGAAGAACAGACTGATGGAGGAGGAGGAGAAGAACAGACTGATGGAGGAGGAGAAGAACAGACTGATGGAGGAGGAGAAGAACAGACTGATGGAGGAGGAGAAGAACAGACTGATGGAGGAGAAGAAGAACAGACTGATGGAGGAGGAGGAGGAGAACAGACTGATGGAGGAGGAGAAGAACAGACTGATGGAGGAGGAGGAGGAGAACAGACTGATGGAGGAGGAGAAGAACAGACTGATGGAGAAGGAGAAGAACAGACTGATGGAGGAGGAGAAGAACAGACTGATGGAGGAGGGGAAGAACAGACTGATGGAGGAGGAGGAGGAGAACAGACTGATGGAG
>NW_026606625.1:797500-835000 GCF_029890125.1 Rhinichthys klamathensis goyatoka | reverse complement strand
GGGTATGGAGTCTCTGTCCCTCCGGAATGGTTGCAGGTGCGAGCCGAAGCCTGGAGTGACGGTGGAAGATCTGCTCCTGGTTATCGGGGAGAAGATCGGATTTGATAATGTAGTGTCGGCATCACGTGTGGATAAAGCGATTGTGGTATTTTTGAAGTCTGAATCGCTGGTAAATCAGTTGACTGTGAGCGGGTTGTGGGTTAAAGAAACGTTTGCTGTTAACGTGTTATCCGATTCGGCAACAAAAATTACGATTAATAATGTTCCTCCATTTGTATCGAATGATGCGATTACGAAAGAGTTACAGAAGTTTGGGACGATAGCTAGCCCTGTAAAAATGATTCCCCTCGGGTGTAAAAACGCGGCACTTAATCATGTACTTTCCTTTAGCCGCCAGGTCTATATGTTTCTGACTTCACCCACGCGAACTCTAGAAGTTTCCTTCTGTGTGAATGACGGAGAAAACTCGTACATGGTTTCGGCGAGCACTGAGAGTTTGCAGTGTTTTGAGTGCGGAGATTTGGTCCATACACGGTTTGCGTGTCCACATAGAAACGATCAACGGCCGTCCACATCTAGAGCTGATACTGGAGTTACTGTTGAACATCATAGACAAGATGAAGAGCAGAGGAGTGTGGAACAAGATGGAGTCACAGATGAGGTGAGTGATAATAACAGTGTCGGTGTTGGATGTGTAAATGATACTGATGGTGATGGACAAGAGTGGTTAGCACTTAGCAGACTGCTGTGCTGATGATGATATAATTGAGATGAATTATCGGAAAAATTGAGTTTTAGAGGAGATAAATCAGGCAGCTCTGAGGAAAACATCTATCCATGATAAAAGTGCATCTGTCCATGATAAAAGTGCATCTGTCCATCATAAGTGCATCTGTCCATCATAAAAGTGCATCTGTCCATCATAAAAGTGCATCTGTCCATCATAAAAGTGCATCTGTCCATCATAAAAGTGCATCTATCCATCATAAAAGTGCATCTATCCATCATAAAAGTGCATCTGTCCATCATAAAAGTGCATCTGTCCATCATAAAAGTGCATCTGTCCATGATAAAAGTGCATCTGTCCATGATAAAAGTGCATCTGTCCATGATAAAAGTGCATCTGTCCATCATAAAAGTGCATCTATCCATCATAAAAGTGCATCTATCCATCATAAAAGTGCATAAAAGTGCATCTGTCCATCATAAAAGTGCATCTGTCCATCATAAAAGTGCATCTATCCATCATAAAAGTGCATCTATCCATCATAAAAGTGCATCTGTCCATCATAAAAGTGCATCTGTCCATCATAAAAGTGCATCTGTCCATTATAAAAGTGCATCTGTCCATGATAAAAGTGCATCTGTCCATCATAAAAGTGCATCTGTCCATCATAAAAGTGCATCTATCCATCATAAAAGTGCATCTATCCATCATAAAAGTGCATAAAAGTGCATCTGTCCATCATAAAAGTGCATCTGTCCATCATAAAAGTGCATCTATCCATCATAAAAGTGCATCTGTCCATCATAAAAGTGCATCTGTCCATCATAAAAGTGCATCCATCCATCATAAAAGTGCATCTGTCCATCATAAAAGTGCATCCACACGCTCCGGGGGGTTAATAAAGGTCTTCTGAAGCGATGCGTTTGTGTAAGAAGCATATCCATATTTAAAACTTTATAAAGTAAAATAACTAGCTTCCGGACAAACGAACATACAGTAAATTTGCATTTAGCAGTTGATCATGTGATGCACTGAACGTTCTAATTACACTGATGTGATCCAAAGGTTTAATCTAATATATGTAGCAGGGCATTCAGTTACTTTTAAAAGGACAAACAGAATTGCTGGCTATAAAAATCTTTAATTTCCTCACGTTTTACCCCTGATTTTATGTGAGAGTCGGCATGAGCCACTGACAGATGACAGTTGCTCGCCCCCACGGTTGACAGTTGACGTCCACGCCCATTTAAGTTGCATTTTTCTAAAAGATTGTGAGGTAGACTTAAGCTGAAAGAGGGGGGGTTTCATTAATATGGTTCATGACCCTTAAAGGAGAACTCCGGTGATGCCAATTTTAACATTGAGCTCATTTTTTTGTAAATTTGGAGTGCTGTCAGTACAGATAACAACGACAAAAACCGGTGTTGCCTACACCGTGTTATCCTCTTTTTAAAATGTGCACCCTGTTGACTTAAATGGGGCAAGTTTTAAACCTGCTTTTAGCCTCTTAACATCCTTGATGTGTCATTACAAGTGCACAGCCATGTGAGTGAACACGGTGAATCTGACTCCAGTAAATGAGAAAGATATGAATAAAAGTAGTTTATTCAGCCAGCTCACATACCTGTATTTACTTCCTGGTTTCGGTCGAAGTCCACAGTAGTTGATTGTCGAGTTTGCGCAAAGCAACAGTGGAGAACTCGACAATCAACTACTGTATGACAATAATACAGCTATGTAAAATGAGCATAATGTTAAAATTGACCGGAGTTCTCCTTTAAACACATGGCTAAGCTTGAGTTAACGCAGTCACTTGATCCTTTTTCTCCCACACTCCAGATATGTTCAGCTAAATTATGAAGGTCGTGTAATCGAATCATTTAATTTAGTGTGTGAATGTTTCTTCATCAGAGTCAGTGGAGGAGATCAAACTCATCAGATTCTCCTGCATCTTCATCATGGCTGATTCACAAGCATCCAGAGATGGAGATTCTCCACCAGGACGCAGGTACTTTCAACAAACACTGTTAAATATTGTATTACATCACAGAAAAAGAGCATAGTTTTTGCAACTCGTGTGAAAAATATACAAACAGGAGAGCCACAAAACGGGCACTTCCAGCATGTCAAGACATATTTGTGTTGTTAATCGTAATCATAATGGTAAACATAATCGCCTGTTGTTGCCAGTTTACAGGGCGATGTTTCCAAGCACTTTCAGGCTGAAATAAAGGCTGTTTTCATTTACATTACAATGCCTAATATGTCTATTTAACGGTTGCGGGTGCGGGGCGGGTTGTAAAAATAGATACGGTGCTGCGGTGCGGGCTGGGGCGGGCCAAATAATTTCATAAAAGCGGGACCCGCGGGTTGGAAAAAAGCCGACCCGGGCATCACTAGTCTGCGGCATATAAGCATAATAAAAACAGCAATGTAAAATGTCCTGCAGCTCTTGGCCTGCCTGCTTCATACCACAGTAACGTTAATAAAACTTTAATACATTACCTCATCCATGAACATGATTCCTTTCCATCAGCTGTGCAGTTGAAAACAACAACTCTCATGATTCCACACTCATTCATCACATAATCAAGCTCAACTTTTTTTGAATAAGTGACCTCTAGCGGTGAAACTTACATACTGTGCCTTTAATACTAACATGAAATATTAAATAAAAAGTTTCTCCAATGTGCTCTTTGATGAAAGATGAATGTTTATATTAATATGGTTCCTATTATAAAGAATGAACACAGTAATCTAAAGGATTAAACTGAACCTGTTCTCTGTTCCAGTTCAGTCCAGCAGAAGAGCTCAAACCCAGAGTGTGTCTATGAAGAGTGACCGCTCTATGGATGACCTGCCAGAGTTTAAGAGTGGAGACACACAGCCTGATCTCAGGTACTCAGAATAACATTTCTATAAAAGATGTGCTTATAGTATTAGATTTTTGTATTAGAATATAGGAAAAGTTAAGCTCAAAGGGTTCAAATTCATTTGGGAATATTTATCAAATCAAGGAACCTTGACAATATCAGATAATTAATCAATGTGTTCGTCTACCGATTCTCTCATACAAATATCTGTCAGTTCTATTAAAGTATCACTGTTTTGTCCATAAACAGTAACAATTTAATATTGATCAGATTGATATGTTGGACACATTTGTTGGAATCTGACCGATCCAGGGACCTCCATTTATGAACATAAAACCAACAAACATCATCATGTGAATGCAAACAAAACTACTCTACAACACACTAACACTAAAAGAAAATACAACACATTAGTCTTTGGGTCTTTAATGAAAGGTGAGCAGCGATGGGGTCACGTAGTGGGTCACTCTGATTGGCACTCATTGAGAGTCTCACAGCCAAGTCAAGTCATCTTCATTTATATAGCGCTTTTAACAATGGAGATTGTTTCAAAGCAGCTTTACAGAGATAAACATACAATTTACGGTAACAGAGATTGTTTTGGCTTTATAGCGATTTTGAATAATGTTATTTCCGCCTAAAGTTGGTTTTGATTGATTCACTTCCAGCAAAATTATCATTTGTTATTACATTAGGGGCCGCTAACAGTGCGTTCACACCGGACGCGAATAGCACGTCAAATTCGCGTCTACCGCGTCTGGTTTGACGCTTGACCACTTTGTGTTAATTCGCATGTCAATGGCGAAATTGACGCGCATAAAAACAAAAGTTTGAAGCGAAATTTACGCGCGTCAGAGGCGAAACCCGTTGGCGGCCATCTTTTTAGATGTTTATCGAGCATTAGCGTTAGCATTATTCGAGAGAGTCACTGCTCGTATATGCTCTGGAGAGCAGAAAGAGCTGCGTATGGGACATCGTTGCTGTACTCGTGTCCACCAGACCCTCCGGAGGGTTTCAGGAGTTTCACAATTTGCCAGGAGCTAGCTTTGGTGGACCTAACGGTGAGGACGCTGACGAGGACAGCGTAGGCCGTATAAGCCCTCGGCCTCGAGTGGTCTATGCCTGTCGAGCCCGCGCTCTACAGCCCGGCGCGAGGTTCACCCTCATCCGCATCCACCTAATCTGTCATTTATTTTTGTTTTGATAATAAATGGAGCCTCCAAAAGTGAAACCTGTCCTGTGATTTTTTAAAAAGTTTTTATACAAGCACTAAATTGTGTTTGTTGTCTTTACATTAGAATAATAATGTTTCATATAATCTAGAATAGATATGGAATAAATAGCATTCAATACAAAATGAGTATCTCTATATTGAAATCGAGTTTTTATGT
Source organism: Rhinichthys klamathensis goyatoka (assembly GCF_029890125.1). Taxonomy (NCBI): domain Eukaryota; kingdom Metazoa; phylum Chordata; class Actinopteri; order Cypriniformes; family Leuciscidae; genus Rhinichthys; species Rhinichthys klamathensis. The sequence continues at coordinate 830,009 of NW_026606625.1, read as the reverse complement.
GAAAGATTTGCTTTGCACACCAAGCATTTTTGTCATATTACAAAATAATTTATTGAGGCCAAACATAAAATAACATTATAAACTGTCACTTCACCACGTGACAGCAGCAAGCAGGCTCCTGATTGGTTAACGCGGCGCGAATTGACGCAGAAGTTCAGATTTTTCAACTCGGGCGGCAGACGCGAATTCGCGTCAAACGCGAGAATGCACAAAAAGCACTACATAAAACATTCGCGCTTAACGCGCCAGACGCTCAATTCGCACCATTCGCGCGAACTTGACGCGCGAATGAGGCATATTCGCGTCTACCGCGCCGCGCTCTACGCCTCATTCGCGCCGCAGGAATTTTTTACGCGCGTAACGCGTCTTTGCAGTGACTTAACATTGAAATCACTCGCGCCTGACGCGCTATTCGCGTCCGGTGTGAACGCACCATAAGACGACGGCGTTCTCTCTAAACAGACTTTAAACGTGAACCTGTGACCGGATGGCGTTCACATGCGCATTAAAAATTGATTCTATAGTTAAATTCGTTTGAATATGTGTGCGCAGGTTTGTAATTTTCCTACAAACCATGCCTAAACAAACTACTTGTCTTGCCTATAAATTTGATACAGGATTTTATTTTATCACTTCGAGGTACGCGAACCGGATTTTCAACAACGCTTTATCTGTAGAGTGGGAAAGGGATCCTCCATAGGGACAGGATAGTTGACACTTCAGCACTGGATTGTCATCGGGTCCAGGCGAATCTCCTTCGTCAGATCTGGATACGGCCTGGATCCGGCAGGCTGCAGGAAAATCTCGGGATAAACAAAGACACTAAAGTTAGCGTAGATGCCATTCTTCTTATGATGTAACGAGTACATCTGGATTTAAGGGAAGTGTTCCCAGCCAATCCTGACACTACAATTTTAGGTGACAAAGTGGTTCTTTGTCTTCAGGACTGGCCTCATTTGCATATCATAAATTGTGGGTCATCCTTTATAGCGCTAATACTGTTCTGCTTACTATAATACACTACATTTCAACATTCAAGAAATAGGGATGCACGATATTGGATTTTGGCCGATATTCGATATGCCGATATTTTCAAACTAATTTTGCCCGATGCCGATATATTTGTACCGATATATAAAGCTTCTATTAAAGTTCTCAGTCAAGAGCAGTGAGTGATTTCCTCTGTGTTTTGTTGTTTTATTAACATTAAAGGGATAGTTCTCCCAAAAATTTTAATTGTCATAATTTACTCTCTCAAGTTTCTTTCTTCTGTTGAAAATAAAAGTTATTTGGAAGAATGTGGCTAACCAAACAGTTGCTGTACTCCAGTGACTTCCATAGTATATTTAAGCACAAGAAAGAAATGAATACAGGTTTGGAACAACATTAGAGTGAGCAAATAATGACAGAATCTTTATTTCTGGGTGCAGTATCTCTTTAAGGACAAGCGGCAGCATATTATTACTGTCTCTTTAAGAACTGCACGCGACGCGTCTAATATACACGCATTTGACAAGCAGATTTTCTCTGTTTGCTTTCACTTTAGACATATCCAACTTTGTTTATGTAAACCTTGTGTGTATTTGACAGTATCAGCGCAATAAGACGCTTTTCGACCCCTTTTTTTTTGGCCAGGTCGCCATTGTAAACGAGAAAGTGTTCTCAATGTGCTCACCTGGTTAAATAAAGGTTTTATTATTATTATTATAAGACTGGAAAGATTAGTCCAGTATGCAGGCGCTGTGACAGGCTTTTAGTTCCTGTGAGCGTCGGGTGTAACGCGCTCAGAAAAGCGGATGTTAGAACAGCGCATCAGCACGTGAATGACATGTTTAACTGGCAAGACTTTGACGCACATGCAAATAATGAACTTTTGTGAATTGCAGTGTCCCGTGAGTGTAACTCTACCTCTGCGTTTACATGTGATGTGATGTGATGTGAATGTGCGTCGCGTTGTACAGTATGTTGAGATGAAGGCGCCAGAATTGAACTGATAGAATGCACGATACTAGGATTTTTCTTCAAAAGCAGATCGTGGAGACATTTTAATCGTCCACGATCAAAAACCGTGAGACGCACACCCCTAGTTGGAAGTTTAAGTTGCTGGCGCTCATGCTTCATTCACGGTCGTCACGTGCGCATAGGAGACACGCCACCCTATCGGCAAGGCTCATCGGCAGAAATATTCATATCGGCCGATGCCGATGATGGTCCTTTTAAGCTTTTATCGGCCGATACCGATGTTGTCCCGATATCATCGTTCATCCCTATCAAGAAATTAAAACACGATTACTTTGGTACCAAACATGGACTACTTGATATACAGATTGTTCAACTAAATTTACAGGAAAGAACAAAAAAGAAACATGAATCAAACCCAAGCACATTATCAAAGTTATACCCAGACATTTCATAGATTACAACAAGGGAACATTACATGCACGGATGTCAGGGTTCTGTCACGGTCTGGTTTCTTCTTAAAGGGATAGTTCACCCAAAAATGAAAACTCTGTCAGTAATTACTCTCCCTCATGTTGTTCAACCCCGTAAGACTTTCGTTCATCTTCGGGGCACAAATTAAGATATTTGTGATTAAATCTGAGAGCTGGATCACTCCTCCATAGGCTTCTTAAGGGATCGAAACTGGCAGGCCCAAAAGTTATTAAAGACATTGTTAAAATAGTCCAGGTGACTATTTGTGACCAAGTGACCCTTTAAATGGTTAGTTCACCCAAAAATTATGTCTTTCCAAACCCGTAAGTCCATAACACAAATTAAGATATTTTTTATGAAATCCGAAAGCTTTCTGATCATCCATTGGCGGTCTACGCAACTAAAACTTTCAAGGTTGTAAAGACATCGTTAAAATACTCCATGTGACTGCAGTGGTTCAACCTTAATGTTATGAAGCGATGAGAATACTTTTTGTGAGCAAAAAATAAATAAAAATAACAACTTTTATCAACAATTTCTTCTCTTCTGTAGCTGTGTCCCGATGTGAAGGCTGCGTCCTCCGAAAGCCGCATTTGAAGGCCGAATGCGTCACAGCGGCGCGACGAAGGATGTCCCAATTCAAAGGCTGCATCTTCGAAGGCCGCATTTGAAGGACGATTGCGTCACCGCAGCGCGGTGAAGGCTGTCCCAATTCAATTCCGCATCCTTCGAAGGCCGTATTCGAAGGCCGGTTGCGTCATCGCGGGGGGACAAAGGCTACCCTGATTAAAAAGCGACGCCAAATGCACCCTTCGTTTCCCCGTGAAAGGAAGGATGCATAAATGGACGCTTTGCGGTCTATCCTACCCGATCCTACCCCATAAGTCATTGCGCGCCGGTTACTTGCGCGCCAAGACTATCAAACTTTTTTCTACAGATACATTATTTGAAATATTTAATAATATAAGGTTCGTGTACTTTTTGCGTCCATTCGTTTTTCTTTTTTTAACCCATAATTGAAAAACGAAAAATGAACGGTTGTTGTGTTTTTAAAACGCAAAGTTGAACACCAAAATTTTAATTTGAACTGTATAGGCTACACACCAAATCCTGCGCAAAAAATTGTTTATGACTTTTTGCCCCTTTATTAAACATTTAAAATATTCAGAAATTAATAGGAAAAAAAAATCGATTTTACTGGTTTTCTAAGGCCAAATTAGAACCTGGAAATTATATTTTCCCCGCAGTGCTGAATGAGAACAGCCATATGTCTCTGGAACCATACAGAGATCTGATTTATAGGCTAATGATAATAAATGTGTCTGAAAAAATAACGAGGCATTTTAATTGTTCGTTTAAAAGTGGACATTTCAAGCTTTATATAGGCTAGGTAGGCTATTTTGTTTCAGTTCATTTATGAGACGCGCTCCAGTTCACGGAGATCATGAAAGTGCGCCTGATTGTTATATATTTTTTTTTTAACAAAAGCACAACGTTTTCTTGTTATTGTGAGTTTGGACAAATAAAAGTAGTTGCGAATGATGTATTATTCTTTTCTGTATGACCAGAAATGATAGAGTATTTTAAGTTGTTTCCACTGTTGATAGGAAAATGCAAGTGTTCACGCTGGCGCCTCCGTGCCATGCAGTGCGCGCTCCACACTCCCACAAACACTTGGCTATGCATCAAAATCTTGTGTTTATTTGTGATAATCTTAGCCCTGTATTATTATTGTCTAACCTGTAGCCTATATGACTGACATTTGACGAATTGCTTTGTTCCTTTTTTGGATAAAAGCGTCTTCTAAATAGCCTAAATGTAATAATAATAATGATAGCCTATCATTTGCGTTTATAAATGAGTTCACTGAAGACAGTAGGCTAATACGTTAATCATAAAATTATTTATGAATGTTTTATTTTTATATAACCTAACTTGTGTTTGTGTTATATTTCTTTTTTATGTGAATTCTTTTTTTGCTTATTCTATTATACTGAGCTTTTTCCTCCCAAAAAAATGGACTTTAAAGATACAAGTAGCCTAAATGTCGTTTTTTAGAAAATTCAAGAAATTATCCGTTTAAAAAAATTAAGTTGAAACATAATGAAATGCATCCCGCACCTAAACAGGTGTCCTGGTTGGCACAGACAAGGCGCTACAAATCCGTGAATATAGTTTACAAACCAGTGGGAACGGATTGCGAAAGTGTGGGCACGGTTGGTTTATGATTTTGTGGGTACAGATTACAAAATCTGAGAGCGCGGATTAGGAACTCGTGGGTACGTTTTATTAATCCGTGTTCATGATTTGTTAAACAGAGGGAACCATTTAAGAATTAATACAGTTAATAAACTAATGGTAACGGATTGGAAAACCGTCACCACAGATTTTTTTTCCCACATGCAGGTGACTTTCCGGGCTCCGTTACGGGGTTGAAAAAAACCTGTGTAAATATATTCACCATGGTCCGTTTATGTACATAATAAAGATAATACACTAGCCTTAAACCTAAATATATGCCTATGAATGTTTTCTTTTCTTTTCATATTTCATTACATTAATTACGTAAATGAACGCCCAATACTTGAACAGTTTAGTGTAATCCGGCAATTCGTTAGTCAGGACGCAGCCTCTGAATTGCTGAATTGGGACGCAGTAAACCAGCTCTGGCCATGGTCATGGTCTAGGGCTTAGGCTAAAACCGAAAATACATGACATGGCGGCGCCGGGGGTGAAACATCCTCACCATGTCCTCTAGTAAAATATAAAACATAAAAATGACAATAGCCAATTCTGGCTCCATAGCTGTTTACTCAATTATAACAAATGAATTATCAGGATGGCAGCTGTAGGCTACTCTCGCACCGTTGCTTGGCGCCAGGGGCCGGTTGCACCAGCTGTGCGTAAGTTACAACTTAGCCTAGTTTTGACGTAAATGGGCACTAAGTTACAACTTACGCACTACTAAATATTTTTCCGTTGCACCATTAAACTTAGTTTAAACGTAACTCTACGTTCCAACTAAATATTTACGGCAGCTCCGATCAGGAGTAACGGTTGGAATAAAATATCAGACAGACTGAACTGCATCAATAAGCTCTTCTTTTACCTGACAGACTTCAATTCATATATGATATATGATAATGCTGACATTTACACTCGCTTACATTTTAAGAGAGAGCAGTGGCGTAGGTTTGATTTTGAAATTGGTGGGGACGGGGACATCAATATTTAATATATTTAAAGTTTTGATTGAAAATTTTGCTAGGGATATATCAGTGTCACTGGATGGTAGGGACACGTCCCTAGCGTCCCTACTAAATTCTACGCCCCTGAGAGAGAGAACATTATGTGAAAAGATTACTTTGTTAGCAGCACTTTAACACGAACCCGTCCTAAACGACTGTAAAAAATAGGTCCTACACAGCGCCGCTGTGTGCATTGGTTCATGTTGTGCATGTCAAATATCAGTCATAATCAATAAACGTAATTTCTTGTTTTTTGTATGAATATTTATTTATTGATCCTTATTAATTTCATTTCAAATACAGTTTCTGAATGTTATTTATATATAAAAACACTTATGTTATTCATGATCAAGTATCGTATTAAATGGAAACTTATTTTTACCGTTAGTAACGTGAGGCAAAAGAAGTTAGAATGAAGGATAAACTGAAATTCACGGCATTTCAACACAACTTCTGCTCACGTATTTGAAGGCTGCTATTGGTTCATCGAGGCTAAACGTCATATTATGCGACTACGCATTACTTTACGGAGAGTTTACGACCTACTAGCTAAGTTCTACCTTACGAACAAATGGTGCAACGGAATAAAGTACAGAGTTAGTTACAAACTAGCTAGTAGTTACTAAGCCTCTAGTGTGGACTTTACGTTACAATTTAAGAAAGAAGTTACGAACGGCTGGTGCAACCCTACCCAGGAGCGGTAATCGGGAACACCTGGATGCGCAATTAGGAAATCATACGAAGGCTACGTGGTGCGCGTCCTTCGAAGGACGAATAGGCTGCATCCTTCGAAGTTCGCGGCCTTCGAAGGATGCAGCCTTCACATTGGGACACAGCTTGTGTCAGTCTCCTACGCTGTTCACTTTGTAAATACAGTGCAGGTTCTACGTCAGAACGCCGGCCCATTATTGGCCGGCTCCTGCGTCAGCATCGCACGCATGTGTCGGGGTGCTCACGTGAACAGAGTCGGCCAATACAGAGCCGGCCTTCTGACACTGAACCCGAAGCGCTGCACTTTTTCCGACCATTTCTCTTGTTTACGTACAGAACTCAAAACGAGGAAGTAAACAGGACATCGTAATCCGGAAGGGCTTTTCAATCACTCTCGCGGTACTTTGATGTCATAAACCGATCGCTCAGTGCAGCGCCGGTTCAACTCGAACACGCCAGTAAAAGTGGAGTATGGAGTGTCAGGTCACCTCACGCGGAGAAATGGCAAGTGTGAGAGATAAGGAAGGCTAACCGGAGTTGGAGGATGCGCCAGCGTCGTATAAGTCCGGTGTGTGGGAACATTTTGGATTTCATGTTATGATATTTAAATATATAGTGGCACTTTAAGTTTAGATAAGAACTCCAGTCATATGTTTCCAAATACTGCACTTTAATTTCAAGTGAAAAAAGTGTATCCTCACTCTCAGGGAATAGAAGCATTGTTGATACTGTTTTTGTGTTGAGGTTGAACTTATGTTTCACTTTATGATTATGGCCTTTGCTATTGCTATAGCCTAATTATAGGCAAGTATGTTTTATGTATTTTGACTTATTTAAAAGACAGAGTTTTGAGAGTTCCTCTCTTTTTCTTTTAAAAGATAAAATTTTTGTAAGAGCTACACTTAAGTTGGCAGTTTGATAAATGCAAGTTAATTTCAATCTGTGCTAAAAATGCACATAAGTTCCTGTAGAGATAGTGATACACATTATACCTTTTTTGCCAAATAAACGAAAAGCATGTCATCAATGTCTTCTCTCTTGCTGTATCAAAATCTCACCTAGCTTTCCTCGGAGACGGTCCCAATAATGGGCTTAAAGTCAAGTCAAATTCAGTTTGTGCATGATAAAACATTTTTTTTAATACTGTATCCTAAATTGTGGATAATTAAGCTATATATCATATGCTGAAGTACATTTCTGGAGTGTTAAAGATTAAAAGAAAAAATAACAACAAGAACCGTACAGAAGCGAAAACCGTGATACAAACCGAACCGTGGGTTTTGTGAACCGTGCCACCCCTATATTCTGTATAAAGAAATATGTAGTAAACGTGAGAATAAATCAATATTTCTCCAAATATGCATACTTTTCAACTAAGATCGCTAATGAATGCTGATAAGTGAAGAATACATTCTCCAATTGTACATTCTCCAATCTCGCTCTTTTGTACAACAGCAATGTCTCCGGGCACATGATCTAAAGCTCAAATCTAATTGTATGGTCCATTTCATCGCGGGGAGATGGGGAAAATATAGTGCTTCGTCGCGCCACCATTGATCACGGCCGGTTTGAATAGCTCCATTGGGATCTATTGTTTCGATTCAATCGTGTCATCACATAGTTTAATCGCGCTCAGTGTGAAAGGCCCTTTAGTTTGATGGCAGAGCTCTGACACTCCTGTCGTCTTGTCTTTGTGTGAGAGTTAAAGTTTCGTCTTTTGTCTGTGATACATTGTGTGTGTGCGGAGCGAGGTGTTTGGATCCAGACACTTGGGTCTAGTTCAATGTTGGAGTTCAGGCATTCATGCTCCATGTTTTGTCACTTCGGGTTGAGTGCTTATTAGAGCCCGACCGATATATCGGCGGGCCGATATTATCGGCCGATATTAGGCATTTTCCAAACTATCGTTATCGGCATTTATAATGGCCGATAAATGAATATTTAAAAAAATGCGGGTGCGGTGATTCATGTAAGGGTGGCGCTGCCAATAAAGCACCTAAAAGCTGTCACAAAGAACTGGCAAAAGTAATGATTATGAATACAACAAATAAAGCAAGGAGACATTTTAATTGTTTATTAATAAACAAGTGTTTTCAGTCAGTGTCAGCCAAAGATGAAGTTGACGATGCTGACTCGCGATCTTCAGTGAACGCGCGCCAGAGAGAAATGCACATTTCATTCGATTACATAAGTCTGTCTGTCTTTCGTTTTGAATTGTTCTGTTTAAAAGTAGACATTTCAATATAGATTTCAATTCTCAGGTCTATACGCTGAGTTTCGTTTCATGAGACGAGCTCCAGTTCACCCGCAGGCGCCTCCGTGTCGAGATTATCTATCTTCTGCTATATTTACTTCTTAAATCCAGGCAATTGGTTGATGAAACATTGATTAAAATTAAGATACAATTAATACAAAACGAAATTCACTTTGAAACGAAAGGTTTTGTGCTTTCTGTTTGATGTCTATGTGAAAGTTTCAAAGCATATTTTAGTGCCGCTTTCAGAGCGCTCACGTCTGTAGTGCTGAACTGTTGCGTCTGTAGCATTGTTTTTTTCCTCATAAATGCGAACACGAAAAATAAAATAAAATAAAATGAATATTTTATGTAGCCTGTGGAGACTGAGAGCCAACCCTTCTTCATCCGGTGGGTAGTAGCCTACTTGTGATTTGCGCAGTGTAATTCACAGAATTGATTTCTCTGCTACCAGCCTCTGTCACATATTGTGTGAGCTTGTGACTATTGCAAGCGCGCAGCTGAGAAGTCCTGATTATATTGTCTGCTATATTTACTTCTTATTTATTAAAATCCAGGCAATTGGTTGATGAAACATTGATTAAAATGCGTGGCGCGAGCGACAAATCTCCGACAGTAAACTGATTCTGCTTTGTCTAGGGTAAACAGCTGTTGCGCGACGCGAGTAATAACGGCCGCGTCCGGTGTAGACACAGTCTGTTAAAGCTCATTCTGCCTATTACGCTACGTTACAACATCAAGCAATATTCCAATAATTTATATAATTATAACACTTTATATAGGGCCATTGTAAGAGTAGCCTAGTTTCACGTTTAGTACATTTTGCTTACTAATTATTTAAAATAGTATAAAAGTACTGTACATATGTAATTAAAAACGTTTTCATTATGATATTATTAATTTTACTTTAGTAAAAAGATCTGAGTTCTTCCTCCACTGGTAGAGATTAGAGGAATTAAGACTAAAAATAGAAGATAATAAGGTTTTGTCAGTGACACTTTTTATATACTTATTGATACAAGTTATGACTAAATTAAAAGACAAAGTCGTTAGTGAAGATTATGCAACAGTCTTTAGAATATAATATAATATAACATGCAATGCAAACTAGTTTGGTTACAGCTCAACTGTATAATTCTCATTCTATCATTCCCCCTGCCTCCATTACATATCTGTGTCACACAAGAGTTTGATCACCACATTTGAGTGATCATTGCAAAACGTGTTTATAAAATATATTTATTCTGTTTATACTGTGTAAAGTACCCATCAAAAGTTTGTACACACCAATAGGAAAGTGTCCAAACTTTTGACTGGTATACTGTACTATAATACACATAAATAATATTGCTACTGTATTATAATGTACACATAAATAATATCGGCCGATATATCGGTATCGGACTTTTTTTTACTCCCTAATATCGGTATCGGCATCGGCCCCCAAAAATCCATATCGGTCGGGCTCTAGTGCTTATTCACTCGCCACATGCTCAACTCGTGTGTTTTCGTTGAACGTTTGTTCTATGTGTTCATTGGCCAGGCGTTCTTGTGTTGTTGTGTTCTGTGTCTGGAGGGGAGAGAGAACCTCATGTCTGGCAAAGTCTCACAGAATCGACATTTATCAAACTGATTTCAGGAAATGTCATGGAGATTGATGGTAATTTAGATTTTTGTCCACCTTTAAGTAATGGAGTAAGATTTCCAGTAAAACTGTACAGCATACTGTAGCTATATAAGTTTCTAGGTCTGTATACTTTTTTATTTTACTTTGTTTTAAAAGTAAAATGAACATGAATTAACATAGTGTAAACTCCATTGGATAAGAATTAAACTTAATCTGTTCTCTGTTCCAGTTCAGTCCAGCAGAAGAGCTCAAACCCAGAGTCCAGCTGTTTGTCTATGAAGAGTAACATGTCTATGGATGAGCCACTAACGTTTAAGAGTGGAGACAGACAGCCTGATCTCAGGTATATAATCTCTATAAAAGTTATGCTTATAGTGTGACATTTTTGAAGTAGAAGCAAAATGTATCAGTCAGTCAGTCTAATGCTAGCAATGACATCAAGTAAATGTAAGCTGAGATTTCTTCCACCTTTATATAATAGAATAGGTGTAAAATTAAGTGGATTTTTCTAACCGCTGGTTCAGATTTGTTGAATGCTACACAGTGTCTGGTCAGAAGTGTGATGTTTCACACCAAGAGTACATTTACAAAAAAGTGGTTTATAGTGCAGATTACAACTCTACTGATGTACATCTCATGGATGCACAAAGATTTAAAGACGACATCCATTAAAACAAAGAAGTGCAATTCTTGAGTCACCAGAGAGAACAAATTAAATACGTAAAATCAAACAAATGCTACTTGTGGCACCAAAAATTCCAGAACACCTGTAAACACTCAATGTCACAACAAGCCCTTCGCTCTGGCTTTTATAGATACAACTTGTCAACAAGAGAAACTTCTGATTTTGATCAAGTCAATGAATGTTGAATGACAGGCCTGGTATCACCAGAATCAGCAAGTTATCTTGTTTAATTTTATATATAACATCCGCATTAGCCTTACACTTACAAAAAAGAAATAGAAATATCATATATGATGGGGAGTTTTGTAACACTACTTTCAATATGGGAAAATATAAATTTGTTATAGCTGTGAAAGTGACACACACACACACAGAGAAATTTTAGACTATGTTTAATGTATTTGTTCTATAGGTGTTATGAATTTTAAAACTTTCCTAATATTAATAATTTTGAATTAATAATATCTAATTATTTTGAAAAAGTTTGAAAACTACAATTAATTAATGTACACAATTTACACGGTCTTCTATAATCTTACAACTTACCCTTACTGCTGTTAGATTTCAATGCAAGTATAGTTTGTAGCAGATAAGTGCGGGAATAAAACACTCCCTGGTCTTTCCTAAGACAGAAGTTTCCTTTAAAAGTGCACAACATACAGTATATAAGTCTGTATGCTTTTTATTTTATTAGTTATAAAACCAGTTCAGTCCAGCAGAAGATCTCAAAACCAGAGTCCAGCTGTGGGTCTATGAATAGTGACCACTCTATGGATCCGCCACCAAAGTTTAAGAGTGGAAACACACGGCCTGATCTCAGGTATATAATTTCTATAAAAGTTATGTTTATAGTATTTGATTTTTATGAAATTGTTAATATTCGGCAGTGTAATGAGTTCAAATCCTGCAAGTTGCAGTTTATTAATTATCAACATTGAGCCCTTGTGAAAAGCCCACTATAAAAGCTGTTGTTCTGTTACTTAGTTAATGACACAATTACATCAATATCAGTGTGTCTGATTCTTTACCCTCTTCATTCTGATTTAAGGTTAAATCTTCAATCCAGACCAGTTAAAAACACAACTGTGTTTAAGCCTGTGATTCAACCACAAGACTTTAATGAAAGCATGTGTCCTGGTTTCAGGTAAAATGTAGGACTTTTTTGTTGTTGTGTAATTTTAGGTGTTGCACTTCACATCACACACATGATCAATAATTGAAAAAATTCAGACACATGATGTTCTGTGTCCCATAATACAGCAAACAAAAAATACATTTAGTAATTTATGGCTATTTACTACTCTAACTTGTGTAATAATCTGGTATTTTACAGCTTCGACTCTAAACTTGAAGTCCTCACCACGTTGAGATCAAATCTGAGACAGAAGTGTGAGTGTGTGTGTGAGGGAATATCAAAGCAGGGAAACCCAACACCCCTGAATGAGATCTACACAGAGCTCTACATCACAGAGAGTGGAAGTGGAGAGATCAATAATGAGCATGAGGTGAGACAGATTGAGACACAGTCCAGGAGAGCAGAAACAGAGGACACACCGATCAAATGCAGTGACATCTTTAGACCTTTCCCTGGACAAGACAAACCCATCAGAACTGTGCTGACAAAGGGAGTCGCTGGCATTGGAAAAACAGTCTCTGTGCAGAAGTTCATCCTGGACTGGGCTGAAGGGAAAGAGAATCAGGACGTCCAGCTCATATTTCCACTCGCTTTCAGAGAGCTCAACTTGATGAAGGACAAAACACTCTGTCTTTCAGATCTTCTTCATCTCTTTTTCCCAAAAACCAAAGAAATGGCCATATCCAGTGATGAGTATAAAGTGCTGTTCATCTTTGATGGTCTGGATGAGTGTCGTCTGTGTCTGGATTTTCAGAGCGATGTGAGGTTGTGTGATGTGTCTGAATCAGCCTCAGTGGACGAGCTGCTGACGAACCTCATTGTGGGGAATCTGCTTCCCTCGTCTCTCATCTGGATCACCTCCAGACCAGCAGCAGCGGATCTCGTCCCCTCTGAGTGTGTCCATCGAGTGACAGAGGTACGAGGCTTCAGTGACACACAGAAGCAGGAATACTTCAGGAAGAGAATCAGTGATCAGAGTCTGGCCCACAGGATCATCTCACACCTGAAGTCCTCAAGGAGCCTCTTTATTATGTGCCACATCCCAGTGTTCTGCTGGATCTCAGCCACTGTTCTAGAGGAGATGTGCAGTGGAGCAGAGAGAGGAGAGATTCCCAAGACTCTCACTCAAATGTACACACACTTCCTGCTCATTCAGACCAACATCAAACATGAGAAGGACTATGAGAAGAAAGTGAAAGATGAAGACATGATTGTCAAACTGGGGAAACTGGCGTATCGGCAGCTTGTGAAAGGCCACCTGATCTTCTATGAGGAAGACCTGAGCGAGTGTGGCATTGATGTGGCAGAAGCATCAGTTTACTCAGGATTGTGCACTCAGATCTTCAGAGAGGAGTTGGGCTTGTGTCAGGGGAAAGTCTTCTGCTTTGTTCATCTGAGTATTCAGGAACATCTAGCAGCTCTATATGTGCATCTCTCCTTTATAAACCATAACATCCATGTGTTTGACCAGATTACCAAACCAACTAATGGAGGCAAAGTGTCTCTATCTGATCTCCATCAGAGAGCTGTGGATGAGGCTTTACACAGTAAAAATGGGCATCTGGACCTTTTCCTTCGTTTCCTTCTGGGTCTGTCAGTGAAGTCTAATCAGAGTCTCTTACAAGAACTAAAGACACAGACAGCAAACAGCTCTCACAACAATGAGGAAACAGTTGACTATATTAAAGAGAAGATCAGTGAGAATCCCTCTCCAGATAAATACATCAATCTGTTTCACTGTCTGAATGAACTGAGTGATCTTTCACTGGTGAACGAAGCTCAACCTCGCATGAGCCGTGGAGGATTACGTGATGTGAAACTCTCCTCATCTCAGTGGTCAGCTTTAGTGTTTGTGTTGTTGTCCTCAGAGCAGGCAATTTTTCATTTTAACCTAAACAGCTTATTTGGAGCCAATAATGATAAGTAAGTAACACTGAGTACAATCATTATAGTCTAAGAAATTATGAACCCAGAGAAACGAAGAGATCAGAGGTGTTTAAATCATGGGGCACAGATTGATTTCTGGGATATTGTATGTAATTTGCAGGTGTTTCTCAAATGGATGCTGTGTCCTAGTAAGGCTGCTTATCTCGGCTGCCACGTCATCAAGAGCCGCAGTCTCAATTTGAAGGATCCTTTGAAGGCAGCCTTTGTTTCGCGTCTTTAATTCAGTTAGTTTTGAAGTATACATCAATTGTATCCTTTGTATCCGTTGTGTTAATGTTGAGGAGGACTTGAGCCTTTAAGCCTCAGAAGGACTGGACTAAGAAAGACGCAACCTCACTAGGATGCAGCCTTCCATTTGTGAAGCACCCAATAGACTCCCGAAACATCCGGAGAGCTGGAATGACTGATTATGGGAGTGGATTCACTAAATTGTTGTTCAGTGAGTCTCTCCTGAAATTGTGATGATTGACATAGTGATAACCATAGCAACGGACAGGACAAAAAAATCGGATGTGTCAAAATAGATCTCTGCACTACGTGTTGTAGTGTAAATGCAGACTAATAGACCTACCACAGAAACATTGACAAAAAGAAAAAAAACAGTGTGTTTGCTGAATAAGTTTAGTGACATCTACAGTTAAATACAAAAAAAACCTGTACATGTCCTTTTTAAAGCAGTGTTTATTTAATTGAATTCTATTTCAGGAGAATTTAAGGAATGTATTTAATGTATTGTTTGTTATTTTCAAATAGAGACTCGTCTGTCACCCTGAAAGCTCAAAACACAGCAGATGAAGTTCTTCAGAAGCTGATGCCTGTAGTTACAGCAACTAGATCAGCTGTGTAAGTAACACTGAGAACAACCATCATGGTTAAAACATTGATATTTTTTACTTAAAATTAATATTGTAACAAAAAATCTCACACTTCAGCTTTTAAACCCTTCATCTATCTAACAAGATTTTTTTTTTTTATGACATTTGTATGAGAAATTTATTTTCAGACATATGCAGGTGTAATGTATTTATACACATTTATATTTAGATATTTAGTTTTATTTAATTTAATTTCAATGTAAAAATATGTATTTATATTTAGGGAAAACCAGATGTATTTCATTATATCGGTTTAATCTTTCTAACAAAGAGACATAATCTCTTAGAATAACAGTAAAACTCACAGACATTTAATTAATTGTTTAAAAAAGAGAAATTGCACAAATGATAAACTTACAATCAAGAAAAAAAATCCTGCTTGAATTTGACTGCAGGTGTGTTATTATAATGTTTTGTGCTCTGTGACTCTGGCCAAGATCTATCTAACATGGTGATTTGAAGTTATTGGTTTCTCTTAGATAATGAAGTCTCTGGTGATCTGAGAGAGTGAAGGGTGTGTCATTGTTTTCTACAGGTTGAGTAAGTGTGGTGTCACAGATAAAGGTTGTGCTGCTCTGGGTTCAGCTCTGAGATCAAACCCCTCACACCTGAGAACACTGAATCTGAATCTGAATAATATAGGAGACTCAGGAGTGAAGCAACTCTCTATTGTATTGGAGAATCCTCACTGTAAACTGAAGGAACTGTGGTAAGATCATCTCTCTGATAGACACATGATCTGGTGTTTCAGATTTTAAATAGTTTATAGTGAGACCAAATCCGAGTCTTTGGGATTGTAATTTACATATGATGATTTTGCATGAATCACATTCAACATAATCACAGTTAATGTATTTGATATCTGAAGCTAAATCTTATTTCATTCATCTTCACTCTCATCACATCAGTGGCAAGGCTACATAAAGGACAGGGTGGCTCTGGCCTACTCAGATTGACGGCTGCTCCACCTAATCAAATGAGACACCAAATTATTTACTTGTGGGAAGAGAAAAATCACACATAAAGGACAATAATCATTGCTCAAATACATGAATTTAGCAGATGTCACTCCCTAAACTTTGCAGAGTGTACGTGGCCACTGGTCAAGTAAAAAAAAAAAATATATATTATTCAAAATCTGAATGGAGTTTATATTGCCTAGAAAGCGCCGAAAGACCATTCCATTTATAATCACTATAAAAGCTGTCACTCATCTTAGTTCCATTTTAATCAAGGAAGCTGTCCACACTGCACAATGATTCTCTTATTTACTTGGGGGAAAAATAATTCAGATGGGGACTCCCCTGCGCATACACAACGTGTTTCCACTTGACTGCTTTGACTCTCAACTTGCTCCACCCACACACGTACATCACAGATGGCATGGTGATACTTTGTATATAGAACAAACGTGGATATACTTGGTTGTCCTTGAGGATAGATAACCAATTTGCAAAAAATGTGGACGCAAAGTGGCTGCAAAAGGAGGAAACGCATCATACATGTTCGCCTATATTTGAGAACACCATCTCTCAGTGCTGATAAAGCTTTGTCCAGTTTATAACTTAAGTCCGTATGATTTCTGTGATGCAGAGGGAATCCTGGAATCCAGTCTTGAAAGGGGTGGTGGGGACAGGGTCTTGGGCCCATAATCGCTGCTTGCAGCTATATTTTTCATTATTTTTTATCCCATGTATTGTAAAATTATGTAATCTGAGAGTAGATATTGAGATCGGCCCTATTTTACCAAGGTCCACTTTAAAATGTCTGGCCTCGCCACTGCATCACATGACACCTTTGCTCGAGACTGATTTACACAACAACAAAACTAAACTAATGAAACAAAAAATAGTACACAAACAAATATTAGCAATAAACATAATGATGAAAAAATAGGTGCAGAAAGCTAAGCAAAATAAAGAATATTAATTTCTGATAACTGAATAGGCATCTTATTTAATTCACATTTATATTGATAAAATTAATATTTTCTCAGTGTCTGTCTCCATCTTTAACACTGTTAGTGTGAACATGATTTGATGAATATCAGCTACATTATATTCTACAGAGATGCCTTTTTTGTAATCATTAAAACATGAGCTACAGAGAAAGTGAAGTGTGTCATTGTTCTCTACAGGTTGAGTGATTGTGGAGTCACAGCTGAAGGTTGTGTTGCTCTGGCTTCAGCTCTGAGATCAAACCCCTCACACCTGAGATATCTGAATTTGTCATATAATAAACTAGGAGACTCAGGAGTAAAACTGCTCTCTGCTGTACTGGAGGACTCTCACTGTAAACTGGAGAAACTGTGGTAAGATCATACATTACTCTCACTTGAAACTGTGGCACTGAATTTATTCAGGGGAAACTAACTGTTACATTTATTACAAGCAAAACTATTGAAACATCAAATTACCATTCATTTATTTAATATCATGTCTTTTCATATGATGTAAGAGGATTTATATTTTTTTGTTTGAAGCATTTGCTCTATTTCTCCTGCTGCTGTGAGTTAATGTGATTGATTTGTAAATGATTGAACACATGAGCTGCTTCTTAAGGTGATACTGCAGTACCGTTAGTCACTCTGATAAACACTTACTATCAATATTTAACACACTTTACTTTAAACACACTCAATCTCAACATGGTCAGGGTTAACAGTCCATTAATTTTAATTGTAGGTGAAAACTGGATAATGTAGAGTTTTTTTTACATGTATAAAATCTACATCTAAATTTACAAGTATTAGGGTCTGGCCAAAACCAGGTAAAGTACTTATTCTACCGTGTTTGCAAGTACTTGTTAGAAGAAGCAGTCGAGCAACAGGTGAGGACATCAGCTTGTAAATGTTTATGAACCAAATTATGAACCTACAATTAAAAAATATATTTTTTTCCTGCTTGAGTTTGACTGCAGGTGTGTTATGATAATGTTTTGTGCTCTGACACAGACCAAGATCCATCTAACATGGTGATTTGAGCATATGCTATTGGTTTATCTTTGATAATGAAGTCTATGTTGATATGAGAGAGTGAAGAGTGCGTGATTGTTCTCTACAGGTTGAGTAAGTGCGGAGTCACAGATGAAGGTTGTGCTGCTCTGGCTTCAGCTCTGAGATCAAACCCCTCACACCTGAGAGAACTGAATCTGAATTGGAATAATCTAGGAGACTCAGGAGTGAAGCTGCTCTCTGGTCTGAAGGATAATCCTCATTATAAACTGCAGATATTATGGTAACAGTAGTTTTTAACAATTTTCCTCATATTTTCATTTAAAATTCAAAGGGCTGTTTTACTCACTAGAAATAAAAGGAAATTGTACCAGGTTCAGTAACACCACGTGTGTGTAAATATATCATCGGAGATCATCTGATAATAAGTCTGATATTCAGTTTCTGTATGTCTCTGCACTTTAAACTGTTTAATATGAGTTCAATTCTGGTCACAGTGTTGTGACTGATTGTGAAAAAAATATTAATGTTATTTTCAGCTTTTATATTACGTTTGTGATGATCTGAGATTTGGGTTGTTTGTAATTAACTGATATTAAATTAGTAGTGGAGTGTAATGATCATTTCTGCTGAAATAATATAGCTTATCTAAGTTTTCTTATGAAAAGATGTGACGGACATAATGTCTCATACTAGTTATATGATTGTTTGTTTGTTTGTTTTATTTTAGGACTAGTATGAGATGACAGTCTGATCTTCTCAGGATCACCTCTACAGAGACTCACAGTTAACAGAATCAACCGAGACTGAAGATACAGTGACTTCACTGTTTTAAATTAAGACTTCATTTAGATTTCAGCAACCCTCTGACAAACCTGATGAGGCGGCAGTAAAACGCCTTTTATTTCTGAGCAGCGAATTACAGTTTCTCATTTATAGGTTAATCATTTTATTTGTATAAACATACAGTATAAATTCAAAAAGGTTGGAGTTTTGTTAGAGAAAATATAGAGCCTGGATGTGTGTTTGTGTTGTACCAGCAGAGGGAGACAAAGACTGATAAAAGACTGATAAAAGATACATTTGTTGTGATAAAAAAAAAAACCCAGTTCAAGCTCACCTTTGGAATACAAATAATAGAAACTTGAGTGTATATATAATGATAGTTGTATTACATTTTTTATTAATGTATTTAGTGTTTCTTTGTAAAATTATAAATGGTGGTAACATTTATTAAAGTGATGATTTAAGGCTCAATTACAGTATTTTGAGACTATTAATATGTTTCCTCACAAGTCTAGGGTTTGAGTGGAGTAATAAAAGAGATTGTGGAGCTCCTTCACCCATCCCAGAACTTCACAATACATCCCAGAGTTGTAAACGCTAGTGATGGGAAGTTCGGATCATTTTACTGACTCTCTTGTTTGATCTAATTCATCAAAATGAACGAATGTTTATTTGAGTCATTTCGTTAATTTAAGTGGCTTTCAATGTTATACTTTTAACAGCCTAATTCCCCTAACACATCCTCATACGCAATGTTGATCATATTCTGAATTAAGAAATCATTATAATGCTGTCAAAAATATTTTACAGGGAACATAATGACTTTACCTTCCGAGTCTTTCTTTCATTTGTCACGTGACATACGCAATGAACGTATAGTTCATGAATCACCCATCACTCGTAAACACAAGGAAAAGTATTTATTTAGGGAAGCTACCAAGTTTTCTTGAGGGGGCAAGACCAAAACAATAAAAAAAAAAATGTAATCACCTAAGAAGTGTCTAACTCACCTCAAGTGAAAACAAACCAATAACTCCCAAAAGCTTCCTTAACTTTAGACCTACAAACGCTTGAGGCAAATAAGACTAACAAAGATACTGTATCCTCTTCCACTTTGTAACCAATCAGGAATGACGAGTGATCATGGGTGCCACCTGGGGCCTGTACCATGAAGCCGGTTTAGGTGGCTAGCCAGGTAAGTTTAAGATTAGTTTGCGCCAACCCTGGGTCTTAGGTACTATGAAAGTAGCTCGGCTTTAATCGGTGTTCGTCGCCATGGTATCTTACGCTGCACGGCTAATCTGCTCCGGGGCAGGTTATGTTCTGGATTCGAGATCTCAGACTGAAGTTTGACCAATCAGCTGTGAGCAAAGAAACATATAGGTGACGTAACTAATTCCCAGTGTCTGTGGCAATTGCTTCACCTTTTCTTTCCATATCCTGTGGACATCTCAGCGCAAATTTTTAGATGAGCACTTCGTTGAGAAATAGTTTTTAGGGACAGACAAAATCCCCTTGCCTTTCCTGATACTTAATAATGGCGTGAATAATGCTCTGATTCACACCTGAGAAGACAATGATCCACATAATGAGCCTTTCATTCAGGTGTGTCACTATTTTGTATGCATTAAAATTGTATAATATCCAAGGTAAACATTTCTAGTAACTATGCACTTAATTTGTCATACTGTATTTTCAGAAAGTTTTGGAATATATATTCTCCCCAAATTTGTCACTAATAAAAAACAATAATAAATAATTTCATTAGAAGGCTTATATTGACCTATTAAGATGTTGCTTACATCTACCTTGTAAATATATTTTTTGCTATTTTATTAAAAAGTTTTCACATGTAAATCAACGATTACAATTTTAATAATATTTCAAGTGCAATCTTTATTTGTAAAAAGTATACATTTATCATAAGTATTTCAAAGTCAAGGATTCATTAGTTTGATTATTGGAACAAACACTATAAAACATCTTAGTTGATAATTCAATATACTTTATTTTTGACAAAACATCCCATACTATATATTTAACATATGAGCAGAAGTTGGTGAACAAAAGCTTATTTGATGTGACAGTAGTCTTTTTTTACAGTAAAAACTTTATTAGAACCTATCCAAAACTAATCAACGAAATCTTGTCTCAACATTCACATTTCATCAGTAACATATCATTTTCATGAGATATTAGCATATAAATGTTAATTTGCAGTTTAATACGTTGCTTATACGGCACAGATCCAAGCTGTTCTGTAGTAAACAACAGCACGCATCTGTGCAGTTCATTCATTCACACACAGACACACGATTCATATTTAAACAGTCTTTTTGCGGTTTACAGACACTATTGCATATCGCAATGAGAACAAACAACTTAAGAATAAAAAAATTACTATTCCACCTCAGCTGGGTCTGTTGCTCCTCGAAATGAAACTAAACCGGCCCAGTATTATTCCTCACAGCATCGTAAAGTACATGAGTCTGATCAAACTTGATGTGTTTTATCGAGTTGATGTGGGCGTTGACACGTTTGCATCTTGCCTCAGATTATTTGCGTTTAAATAGCGTGCGCTCTCACATTAGCAGTTAATGAGGTATAATGAGCTGAAAAGAAAACGACTGACATCTCTCTATTTTCATACAGATTACATAAACTGAGAATATTTGTTTTTTATAGAAATTACTTCATTTAAAAGAAGAGAATGCAAGCTTTATGCCTGTATGCCTGCGTGACTGAGTATTCGCTGAGTTACAGTTCATTTTCGGACGCGTTTCAGAATGGACTTCTCATTGAGAGAGATGGCAGAACGAGCATCATGTTTATTTTCCTTTATTTGGCAAAAAGCACATCACTTCATTTTTATTGTGAGTATACACAAAAAAATAGACACTTAACAGGATCGAATGATGTATAACACTTATATGTAAGATCAAAATCAACAGAGGATTTTAAGTCTCTTTGCAGTGATAAGAAAAAAAGAAAGCTGCCGATCCCAGGGGGTTAAGCGACTATATACAAAAAGTGAGTTCTTCATTCAGTGTAACTGTAATTAACAAAGTTTTATTAGCTCTTATGTAAAGAGTTAGATAATATCCCTTTTAAGTGGACTTGTGGAAGCGACGTGAGACTTAATGCATTAAGTCAGTCAACACTCTTAGATATATATAATATAAATAATGATTTTTATTCTGTACAAACTGTATATGTATACCCTAATCCTAACTGATATATTTTATCAATGTGAACTGAGTATTTGTATATATTTCACATTGACAGCATTATGTTATTTATTTTGTAAGTGCTCATGTTTAGCTTTGGATATATGCTTAAACTATGTGTCATTGTTCTCTACAGTTTTCTGTTCTCTACTAATTATCTAGCCTGACTACGTCAGACTTCGTACTTCCTCTCAATTTCAGTTCGCTTCAGTCTGAGATAGCGACCTATCTCTCAGTTTTCCTCCGGCCTGAAAACAGCCGGCCAATCAACGAACAGAGGGCGGGCTGAGAGCCGTGACGAAGACGCTAAGTGCCGAGTTTAAGATTGTATTTTAGGTTAGGGAAATCGAAAACGACCGTGGATATGGAGATACGGGATCTTCATAAATTGTATGAAAATTGTGGAAATATTGGTTCAGATCACTCACCCATATAAGGGCAGTAATGGAGTCTGGTTGTGATCTTGTGAAAAAGTTTGGTACTGCGCCCAAAACAGAATCTTAAGTACTGAAAGCTAATTTTTGAGATATCATCCTAAAATTTGAAACACAACTTGTTCAGAGTTTTGGCTTTGATTTTCGTGCAGTTTTAGAGTCCACCAGGTTTTGAAAAAATATATTTTATATAAAATATGAATAATTAAATTATTACATTTTCATAAACTCAAACTTCTATAACTTTTTTTCTGTTTCACTTTCTTAATTTATTTAACTTCCACAAAAAATCTGCCAAAGGTCTTCTTTAAAACAAGACAAATCTTACGTCTATATTCCAAAGCATTCTTGGATTACAACCATTTAAGTTCGGATTGTGCATTTTCATGTTTATTCAAAAAAGGGGGTGTGACACTTAAGAGGTTAAAAAAATCCACTTCTTATACCTTAATACCATGTGTGGCATTAACAGCTCATCAAAATGATTAGAATTATTAATTTCTTTAATTTCTCTCTCTCAAAAAAAAAAATCTTACTGACCCCAAACTTTTGAACGGTAATGTTTGTACTGAAAGAAAAAAAAATGTTTTAAGACTGACTATAAAATAAATATTGACAATTTTCCAAATCTACTACTAGCACTATGGTTAATGTGAACAATGACACAAAGCTTCACAGGAAAGTTATTTGAAACCCAATATTGATTTAGAATCAAAATAGTCTTAGACTGGTTTCGTTGGATAATCCTGTTTATGTCAATGACCTACTAGTTAGAGGAGTGTGATGGGTGCTTCTCATATAGGTGGTCTTGGTTTACTACAAATGCTGAAAAATGACTCGCATGATGAGCCGTTTTTGCCCACAAGCAGTTGTGCAGGTGCATCTCTGATAATTCTTGCAGGTTCAGTGATTTATCTAGTGCACAGATGCAGCTTTAACACTATAAATGATCCTCTGCTGTTTCAGTGTCAGAAATTAGACGAATTTCCAGTGTCTAAAACGAATGCACGTGGATAAAAGTGCCTGCCAAATACTTGCATGTTAAAACCAACTGCAACCTGATTAAAAAAAAAATAGTGCACTATATATATATCATTCTTAGCTGATCCATTTTCATGCACATCTTCTACTCCACAGAAGCTGGCGGTACCGTCGGTACTCTACCGACTGCTGGCGGTAGATCCTTTCCCTATTTAGCACCAAAACTTTGGAACAGTCTTCCTAACATTGTCCGGGAAGCAGACACACTCTGTCAGTTCAAATCTAGACTAGAAACACACCTCTTTGGCCTAGCATACACATAACACACTATAGACTTCTATAATTCAATGTTAGGCTGCATAGATTAGGTCAGCCGGAACCGGGAACACTTCCCATAAATCCTGATGTACTCGTTACATCATAAGAAGGATGGCGTCTACGCTAATATTAGTCTCTCTGTTTATCCCGAGGTTTACCGCAGTCCGCCGGATCCAGATCTGATGAAGGACCTGCGCCTGTACATGACGTCAACGCAGTCCTGAAGTGTCACTAGTCTCTCCCTGTGAAGGCCTCCTTCCCTTTATCTCTGTAAAGATAAAACGTTGTCAAAATAATTCAAGTTCACATGGCTACGTGGAAGCGATAAATAATTCTGTATTATAATTTTTTTAAGGCCAAGTTATTTGTTGAGGTCAATTTGTAAAGAAAGACTACACGCCTGCACACAAATATATTCAAATGCGCATACCTATAGACTAAACACGTTTTTTTTTACGTTTTTCAAGGCTTGCACCTTGGAACCTATTTCAAGGTTTGCGTTCTCGAGCGCAAAACACTGTTGTTGTGCAAATAAGCGGCCGGAGAGCGTTAAGGGTTTTCTGTTGGAACGGTGTCGTGTTAGCGGCCCATAAGTTAATAACTAATGATCTTTGCAACAGAAGTGAATCAATCAAAACTAACTTTAGCTGGACAATAACTTTATTCTAGAGCTGCTGTAAAGCCAAAACAATCTGTTACTGTAATTTCCTATTATCACTGTAAATCTGCTCTGAGACAATCTATACTGTTAAAAGTGCTATATACAATTTAAAATGTATTTTTGGTCAGTTTGACGTCTAGTGGTTTTTATTATTTTTTATTTTTTATTGTTGTCGTTGCTCTGTATTTGTGGTTCTTTGTGTGTTGTGTTTGTTTGTTGTCTGTCTGTATATTGACAAATGTATAATTGTATTTTTGGTTATTTTATTATTGTTCTTTTGTGATGTATTTTAAGGACCCCCTCGAAAACGAGATGGTGCATCTCAAGGGGTTTATCCTAATAAATAAATTTGAATATATAAATGAAGGGGACTTGACTTGACACAAACACTCTCAGGTAGTTTTTATCACATAATGACACAAAACAATTTTCAGATGAAGTTTTTAAGATTTTATTAGTATAATTCATAATCAAGCTTTAAATTATATTTTTAGCAAGCAAGATACAGCTGTTGGGTTAAAATATTAGATGTGTTTATTTCAAGTGTGCTGCATTTAGAAATCTCATAAAAACAGCAACATTAATGACTGATAATTGCAACCTCTAACAAACACATTTTCAAAACTTAACTCAACATATTTTAATTTCTTAACGTCTTTCAAACACCATGACAAAAAGTGCAAGCTGGAAAACATGCATATTTATGACAGTAAAATTATTTTGGTGAATATTCATCGCTTGGTAGAAGCTGGTCAAATTATAAATAGATAAAAGTTTGTCAAGACATACTTTGATGACCAGAAAGTTTGAAGAAATCTTTTTAAGAGAAGGTTTTCATTTTCAAGTAGTTTGAAGTTTAAAGATTTGAAAGCAACAAAGTCTAACAAGAAAACAAACAGATAGATAGGATGCTAGTGTGTTTTACACATTGCTAACATGCTTTAGCACATTGGTAACAGGTTTCTTGGATGATTGCGAACAGGTTTCTAGTATAAATTAACAAAGCTATCTTTTAACATGTTTGTAACATGATTTGACATATTGCTAGCATGTTTCTACACAAATTATCAGACTGCTAACATGATATCGCATGTTTCCTTTCTATCATGAATTATAATGTTGCTAGTGTGAATTAGAACATGTTAACATGATATAGCATGTTGCTAGCATGTTTCAAACATTATTAAACACTGCTAATATGTTTTAGCATGTTTCTAGGATCAATTATCACTTTTGTAACATGTTTTAACATTGCTAGCATGATATAACATGTTGCTAGCATGTTTCTAATGGGATTTAACTTTGCTAGCCAAATTATCACGTTGCTAGTGTGTTGGTAGCATGAATTATCACATTGCACAATGTTTTAACTTGTTACTAGCATGTTTCTAATATGAATTAACAATGCAAAAGAATTTAGCATGCTTCTAACATCAATTTGCACATTTGTTAGCATATTTAAACGTATGGGTTTGGCCTACAAAAATACATAATTGGTGGAATAAGTCCAATAAAACCTGGTAATTTTTGGTAAGTGTTTGTAGAGCCCTCATGGTTTGTTGTATCCGCTGGTCTCCTGTGTGTTTCTCTGAGGACGTCCCATCTCCGCCTGCAGGTGGCGCTGCTGCTCTTCTGTGAGGCTTTGCTCAAGCTGGAGGCGTCCAGAGATGGAGAAATCTGAGATCCACGACTGTTATCTGTCACGCTGAGAGACTCCAAACCCCAGGATTGTCCTTCGGTCTTCTGCGAGGTGTTCTCTCCATCCTTATCATCCGCTTTGGCTTTCTTCTACAGAGGAAAAATGAGAGAGGTTCAGTTAAAATATACAACCATCTCACATGCATTAGTGTGAGAAGCCACGGCAGATGTCAATATTTCAAGAAAATAAACCTGTCTTAATACCAGCATTATTGGCTACAATAAGGTCCTTTTAGTTAATGTTCGCTAATCATTTCTGAATATTGAGAGCAACTTATTCATGGTTAACCAGGTGTTAGATATCACAGGGTTAAATTATGTTTTAAATGGAAAAAAACTGTTCACATACATACCTTATTCTTCCTTTTCTTACATTTTATCTTCTTCTCATCATCACCACTGTCTGAAGATGACGAGCAGCTACTTGATGAAGAAGACGATTCCTTTATGAAGCAAGAAAAGAACCATTCAGTGAGTGTTTTTCACATGAATCTGTGCAGTAAATCTACAGAAATTAATCTGACCTTCACTTGTCTCCTCTTCTTCCTCTTCTTCTTGTCATCCTCACTGTCAGATGATGATGATGAAGATGAATCCTTAAACGATAAAAGAAAAGCCTTGTATTTTACTTCTATGAAACAGTAGAAAGCATTTGAAGAAAACCACAAAAATTTAATAAACTAATATTGACTAAATAGTACTTTTACTATCTTTGAAGCCCTGCACATGACATGTGGGATAATATATGAACAGTATATCAACCCCATGTTTACTAAATCACAGCCACGATATAATAATTAATTTCCTTTTTTATTTAAATTAAAAAGAGGGAAGGAATTATTATATTGTGCGCATGAATTACTTACAATGGGGGAAAAATTATTAAATCATGGCCAAGATTTACTAAAACAAGTGGACAAATTTTTAATTTGTGGCCACGATCATATATATATATATTTGCTCTTGATATTTATTTGATGTACTAGTATTTTAGTACATCAAGTAAATTTAAGTTTTATATTTTAGGTAATGGAAATTATTCTTGTGGTTTTAGTTTAAGTTAATCCTTGTTCACACGTTAAGATCAACAAATTTCGAATTTATCATTAGTTTTATGTCATTTTTTTTGCTATTTGCATAAGTTATTGATTTATATATATATATATATATATATATATATATATATATATATATATAATTTTTTTATTCTGTTTTTTTTTATGACAACCAGGTAAATAAAAGTAAATATTATTATTGAAATTTTTTTTTTATGGTTTTAGTTTTATTTATCTAAATAACCTTGACTCACATGTTTAGATCAACATATATATATATATATATATATATATATATACACTCACCGGCCACTTTATTAGGTACACCTGTCCAACTGCTCGTTAACACTTAATTTCTAAGCAGCCAATCACATGGCGGCAACTCAGTGCATTTAGGCATGTAGACATGGTCAAGACAATCTCCTGCAGTTCAAACCGAGCATCAGTATGGGGAAGAAAGTTGATTTGAGTGACTTTGAACGTGGCATGATTGTTGGTGCCAGAAGGGCTGGTCTGAGTATTTCAGAAACTGCTAATCTACTGGTATTTTCACGCACAACCATCTCTAGGGTTTACAGAGAATGGTCCGAAAAAGAAAAAACATCCAGTGAGCGGCAGTTCTGTGGGCGGAAATGCCTTGTTGATGCCAGAGGTCAGAGGAGAATGTCCAGACTGGTTCGAGCTGATAGAAGGGCAACAGTGACTGAAATAACCACTCGTTACAACCGAGGTATGCAGCAAAGCATTTGTGAAGCCACAACACGCACAACCTTGAGGCGGATGGGCTACAACAGCAGAAGACTCCACCGGGTACCACTCATCTCCACTACAAATAGGAAAAAGAGGCTACAATTTGCAAGAGCTCACCAAAATTGAACAGTTGAAGACTGGAAAAATGTTGCCTGGTCTGATGAGTCTCGATTTCTGTTGAGACATTCAGATGTTAGAGTCAGAATTTGGCGTAAACAGAATGAGAACATGGATCCATCATGCCTTGTTACCACTGTGCAGGCTGGTGGTGGTGGTGTTATGGTGTGGGGGATGTTTTCCTGGCACACTTTAGGCCCCTTAGTGCCAATTGGGCATCGTTTAAATGCCACGGCCTACCTGAGCATTGTTTCTGACCATGTCCATCCCTTTATGGCCACCATGTACCCATCCTCTGATGGCTACTTCCACCATGTCACAAAGCTCTAATCATTTCAAATTGGTTTCTTGAACATGACAATGAGTTCACTGTACTAAAATGGCCTCCACAGTCACCAGATCTCAACCCAATAGAGCATCTTTGGGATGTGGTGGAACGGGAGATTCGCATCATGGATGTGCAGCCGACAAATCTGCGGCAACTGTGTGATGCCATCATGTCAATATGGACCAAACTCCCTGAGGAATGCTTCCAGCACCTTGTTGAATCTATGCCACGAAGAATTGAGGCAGTTCTGAAGGCAAAAGGGGGTCCAACCCGTTACTAGCATGGGGTACCTAATAAAGTGGCCGGTGAGTGTATATATATATATATATATATATATATATTATAGTATTAAAATTGTAATAATGTAATATTAAATATAATATAAAATTGTAATTTATATTATTGTAAAAAGTAATAATAATATAATTAATTATTTTTCCGCTCATAAAAACAATTTTTATAAACAGATGACTGTGGGAAAAAGTTTTTGAATCCCTTTTTCTCCTCCTATTTTCTTCGGGACACATTGGACAGACGGATACCAGCAGAGTTCACATGTCTGAACAGGGTTAAACTACACTATAATCTAAATAAATAAATGAAGTTCACCAGATGAGGACGACGCGACCGTCAGTCGTCCTCCGGCTTCAGCTCAAGCCCCTGCGACAGACACACACGACTGGAGATTAAACGTGGACTGGATTCTGGTGTTTCTCTGCTGTTTGTGTGACTAATGTCCTCACCGTCTTGTCCTTCTCTCCAGTGGTGTCGCCCTCAGAGGCCTGTGGAAACCGCATCATGTTATAATGATCTCCATTTGATTTCAACACTTTGAACTTAGCTATGTTTTAAAGCGGAGTCATAGAGAGAAGTGAGTCAGACATATTGTGTCTATCATTGACTGATCCACCGTACGGCAATTAAAGCAGCAGTCGATAGTGTCGGACAATAGCACACTTTGATTCATGTGTAATGACTACCGTGACTCATGAATCATTTTTTTGAGCCTTAATCTTTTCTTAGTCATTTTTTATGTTCTGTAAGAGTATTTATGACTTACTAACAGATGAACACATCTTAAACATGAAATTCAAATTGGTCCCATTTGATTTCCTAAATGAATGTTTTGGATCATTTCATGTTGACCTTTCTGTCTACATTTAAATATAAAGTTCTGGAAAGTACTTTCTTTTTCTTTTTTTTGTCTTTCTTCTTTTTCATGGTCTTCTCTTCATCTTCACTGGAGCTGTCAGAGGAAGAAGCGCTTGATTCCTGACAGACGGCGACACAGAAACAAGAGGATGTTAAACTTGCATTAAACTAAGTGCGTCACACACCGGACGATGGCAACCGAGAGTAAAGTCTACATTCATTTCCTCCATAGGGAAATTGATTTTGAACATTAACTTATAAACTTTTACAGACAGACCAACTGTGAGTTACGAGGTTGTTAATCAATGGTATATACTTCTATTGAAGCCGTCAGCCCGGATTATTTCAACTTATTTTCAAAATAATCGTGTTTAACAGTAGAATTCCCAGTGAAAAACTACATTACCCATGATGCAACAGACAATTCCACCAATCAGAGAGTCAAACAAGCAACACATGCCAAAAGAGCCCGTAAGCTCCGCCCACTTCCACTTATTTCTAGCTGGCCTTTATTTCTTATATATTAAACCTATGTAACATATGAAGGCAATCAATGAATGTAATCACGACAGGAAAAAGTTACATATGCTTTTCACACTGGGGCTAGTGTATGAAAAAATGGCACAAAATTATTATATACCTGTCCTTTTCCTTATATGTTTAGACTTTATTCAACTGTAAAACTGTGAATGTGAAGCTAATGCATCTTGCAGGACAGGGTGAAGTTAGTATGCTGGATGTACATTAACAACGATTTGAGACAAATATACAACACCTGCTTCTGGCTGTACCTTCATCTTCTTTTTGGTCTTCTTCTTCCTCTTCCTCTTCTTGTGGTCATCCTCACTGTCTGATGAGGAAGATGAGCTGGAATCCTGAGAAACAGAGATTTCAGATGCTGTTAAAATAAAATAAAACCCCCCCTGAACTTTATACCGTTCTCTTCATCTTCCTCTTCTTCCTCTTGGCATCCTTCTTTTTCTTTTTTTCATTCTCACTGTCTGTTGAATCCTGGGAAAATTAAGTAAAATGAATCACACACTAAAAAATCAACTAAAGGCAATCAACAAAATGTGAGGTATTATCCGTAAAATTAGAAAGTAAAGACATTAAAAATAAAAAGTTGCCAAACAATTGAGCAGGGTTTTTGTCGTTAACTAAAACTTAAAACTTTTAAAACATTTCTGTTAACATTTTATCTGAAATAAAATTAAATAAAAAAAAATTAGTTGAACAACTTAAACTAAACGAAAATTAGAAATGTTGCCTTGACAACGACTAAAGTTGAAGCAATTCATTATTTCACTGGAAATAAATAAATACTAAAAAAAAACAAAAAAGAATAATATGACAAAAGCACACAATTAAAAGACTAAACAATTAACTAAAATTAACATGTAAACTAAAAAATATAAAAACTAATTCAAAATATGAATAAAACAACACTAAACTCAACACCGCAGTAGAGACAGATGTATTTAGTGTGTGTGTCTTCTTCTTCGTGTTCTCCTGTGAGAGTGAGCGGAGTGTGTTCCTCCAGTCCTGACAGAGAGACAAACGCCACACACTGAATAACACACTCCTGCTCTACACACATTACACACTCCTGCTCTACACACACTCCTGCTCTACACACACTCCTGCTCTACACACACTCCACACACTCCTGCTCTACACACATTACACACTCCTGCTCTACACACATTACACACTCCTGCTCTACACACATTACACACACTCCTGCTCTCCACACACTCCTGCTCTACACACACTCCTGCTCTACACACACTCCACACACTCCTGCTCTACACACACTCCTGCTCTACACACACTCCTGCTCTACACACACTCCTGCTCTACACACATTACACACTCCTGCTCTACACACACTCCTGCTCTACACACACTCCTGCTCTACACACACTCCTGCTCTACACACACTCCTGCTCTACACACATTACACACTCCTGCTCTACACACATTACACACTCCTGCTCTACACACATTACACACACTCCTGCTCTCCACACACTCCTGCTCTACACACACTCCTGCTCTACACACACTCCTGCTCTACACACATTACACACTCCTGCTCTACACACATTACACACTCCTGCTCTACACACATTACACACTCCTGCTCTACACACTCCTGCTCTACACACACTCCTGCTCTACACACACTCCACACACTCCTGCTCTACACACACTCCTGCTCTACACACACTCCTGCTCTACACACATTACACACTCCTGCTCTACACACACTCCTGCTCTACACACACTCCTGCTCTACACACATTACACACTCCTGCTCTACACACACTCCTGCTCTACACACACTCCACACACTCCTGCTCTACACACACTCCTGCTCTACACACACTCCACACACTCCTGCTCTACACACATTACACACTCCTGCTCTACACACATTACACACTCCTGCTCTACACACATTACACACTCCTGCTCTACACACACTCCTGCTCTACACACACTCCTGCTCTACACACATTACACACTCCTGCTCTACACACACTCCTGCTCTACACACACTCCTGCTCTACACACATTACACACTCCTGCTCTACACACACTCCTGCTCTACACACACTCCTGCTCTACACACACTCCTGCTCTACACACACTCCACACACTCCTGCTCTACACACATTACACACTCCTGCTCTACACACACTCCTGCTCTACACACACTCCACACACTCCTGCTCTACACACATTACACACTCCTGCTCTACACACACTCCTGCTCTACACACACTCCTGCTCTACACACACTCCACACACTCCTGCTCTACACACATTACACACTCCTGCTCTACACACACTCCTGCTCTACACACACTCCACACACTCCTGCTCTACACACACTCCTGCTCTACACACACTCCACACACTCCTGCTCTACACACACTCCTGCTCTACACACACTCCTGCTCTACACACACTCCTGCTCTACACACACTCCACACACTCCTGCTCTACACACACTCCACACACTCCTGCTCTACACACACTCCTGCTCTACACACACTCCTGCTCTACACACACTCCACACACTCCTGCTCTACACACACTCCTGCTCTACACACACTCCACACACTCCT
>NW_026606625.1:730000-787500 GCF_029890125.1 Rhinichthys klamathensis goyatoka | reverse complement strand
CAGCTAAACACACAACACACTTCAGCTGAACACACAACACACTTCAGCTGAACACACAACACACTTCAGCTGAACACACAACACACTTCAGCTGAACACACAACACACTTCAGCTGAACACACAACACACTTCAGCTGAACACACAAAACACTTCAGCTAAACACACAACACACTTCATCCAGCTGAACACACAACACACTTCATCCAGCTGAACACACAACACACTTCATCTGAACACACACTTCAGCTGAACACACAACACACTTCAGCTGAACACACAACACACTTCATCTGAACACACAACACACTTCAGCTGAACACACAACACACTTCAGCTAAACACACAACACACTTCAGCTGAACACACAACACACTTCAGCTGAACACACAACACACTTCAGCTAAACACACAACACACTTCAGCCGAACACACAACACACTTTAGCTGAACACACAAACACACTTCAGCTGAACACACAACACACTTCAGCCGAACACACAACACACTTCAGCTGAACACACAACACACTTCAGCTAAACACACAACACACTTCAGCTGAACACACAACACACTTCAGCTAAACACACAACACACTTCAGCTGAACACACAAACACACTTCAGCTGAACACACAACACACTTCAGCTGAACACACAACACACTTCAGCTAAACACACAACACACTTCAGCTGAACACACAACACACTTCAGCTAAACACACAACACACTTCAGCTGAACACACAACACACTTCAGCTGAACACACAACACACTTCAGCTAAACACACAACACACTTCAGCTAAACACACAACACACTTCAGCTGAACACACAACACACTTCAGCTGAACACACAAACACACTTCAGCTGAACACACAACACACTTCAGCTGAACACACAACACACTTCAGCTAAACACACAACACACTTCAGCTGAACACACAACACACTTCAGCTGAACACACAACACACTTCAGCTAAACACACAACACACTTCAGCTGAACACACAACACACTTCAGCTGAACACACAACACACTTCAGCTGAACACACAACACACTTCAGCTGAACACACAACACACTTCAGCTGAACACACAACACACTTCAGCTGAACACACAACACACTTCAGCTGAACACACAACACACTTCAGCTAAACACACAACACACTTCAGCTGAACACACAACACACTTCAGCTGAACACACAACACACTTCAGCTAAACACACAACACACTTCAGCCGAACACACAACACACTTCAGCTGAACACACAAACACACTTCAGCTGAACACACAACACACTTCAGCTAAACACACAACACACTTCAGCTGAACACACAACACACTTCAGCTGAACACACAACACACTTCAGCTGAACACACAACACACTTCAGCTGAACACACAACACACTTCAGCTAAACACACAACACACTTCAGCTGAACACACAACACACTTCAGCTGAACACACAACACACTTCAGCTGAACACACAACACACTTCAGCTGAACACACAACACACTTCAGCTGAACACACAACACACTTCAGCTGAACACACAAAACACTTCAGCTAAACACACAACACACTTCATCCAGCTGAACACACAACACACTTCATCCAGCTGAACACACAACACACTTCATCCAGCTGAACACACAACACACTTCATCTGAACACACACTTCAGCTGAACACACAACACACTTCAGCTGAACACACAACACACTTCATCTGAACACACAACACACTTCAGCTGAACACACAACACACTTCAGCTAAACACACAACACACTTCAGCTGAACACACAACACACTTCAGCTGAACACACAACACACTTCAGCTGAACACACAACACACTTCAGCTGAACACACAACACACTTCAGCTGAACACACAACACACTTCAGCTAAACACACAACACACTTCAGCTGAACACACAACACACTTCAGCTGAACACACAACACACTTCAGCTGAACACACAACACACTTCAGCTGAACACACAACACACTTCAGCTGAACACACAACACACTTCAGCTGAACACACAACACACTTCAGCTGAACACACAACACACTTCAGCTAAACACACAACACACTTCAGCTGAACACACAACACACTTCAGCTAAACACACAACACACTTCAGCTGAACACACAACACACTTCAGCTGAACACACAAAACACTTCAGCTGAACACACAACACACTTCAGCTGAACACACAAACACACTTCAGCTGAACACACAACACACTTCAGCTAAACACACAACACACTTCAGCTGAACACACAACACACTTCAGCTGAACACACAACACACTTCAGCTGAACACACAAACACACTTCAGCTGAACACACAACACACTTCAGCTGAACACACAACACACTTCAGCTGAACACACAACACACTTCATCTGAACACACAACACACTTCATCTGAACACACAAACACACTTCAGCTGAACACACAACACACTTCAGCTGAACACACAACACACTTCAGCTAAACACACAACACACTTCAGCCGAACACACAACACACTTTAGCTGAACACACAAACACACTTCAGCTGAACACACAACACACTTCAGCCGAACACACAACACACTTCAGCTGAACACACAACACACTTCAGCTAAACACACAACACACTTCAGCTGAACACACAACACACTTCAGCTAAACACACAACACACTTCAGCTGAACACACAAACACACTTCAGCTGAACACACAACACACTTCAGCTGAACACACAACACACTTCAGCTAAACACACAACACACTTCAGCTGAACACACAACACACTTCAGCTAAACACACAACACACTTCAGCTGAACACACAACACACTTCAGCTGAACACACAACACACTTCAGCTAAACACACAACACACTTCAGCTAAACACACAACACACTTCAGCTGAACACACAACACACTTCAGCTGAACACACAAACACACTTCAGCTGAACACACAACACACTTCAGCTGAACACACAACACACTTCAGCTAAACACACAACACACTTCAGCTGAACACACAACACACTTCAGCTGAACACACAACACACTTCAGCTAAACACACAACACACTTCAGCTAAACACACAACACACTTCAGCTGAACACACAACACACTTCAGCTGAACACACAACACACTTCAGCTAAACACACAACACACTTCAGCTGAACACACAACACACTTCAGCTGAACACACAACACACTTCAGCTAAACACACAACACACTTCAGCCGAACACACAACACACTTCAGCTGAACACACAAACACACTTCAGCTGAACACACAACACACTTCAGCTAAACACACAACACACTTCAGCTGAACACACAACACACTTCAGCTGAACACACAACACACTTCAGCTGAACACACAACACACTTCAGCTGAACACACAACACACTTCAGCTAAACACACAACACACTTCAGCTGAACACACAACACACTTCAGCTGAACACACAACACACTTCAGCTGAACACACAACACACTTCAGCTGAACACACAACACACTTCAGCTGAACACACAACACACTTCAGCTGAACACACAAAACACTTCAGCTAAACACACAACACACTTCATCCAGCTGAACACACAACACACTTCATCCAGCTGAACACACAACACACTTCATCTGAACACACACTTCAGCTGAACACACAACACACTTCAGCTGAACACACAACACACTTCATCTGAACACACAACACACTTCAGCTGAACACACAACACACTTCAGCTAAACACACAACACACTTCAGCTGAACACACAACACACTTCAGCTGAACACACAACACACTTCAGCTGAACACACAACACACTTCAGCTGAACACACAACACACTTCAGCTGAACACACAACACACTTCAGCTAAACACACAACACACTTCAGCTGAACACACAACACACTTCAGCTGAACACACAACACACTTCAGCTGAACACACAACACACTTCAGCTGAACACACAACACACTTCAGCTGAACACACAACACACTTCAGCTGAACACACAACACACTTCAGCTGAACACACAACACACTTCAGCTAAACACACAACACACTTCAGCTGAACACACAACACACTTCAGCTAAACACACAACACACTTCAGCTGAACACACAACACACTTCAGCTGAACACACAACACACTTCAGCTGAACACACAAAACACTTCAGCTGAACACACAACACACTTCAGCTGAACACACAAACACACTTCAGCTGAACACACAACACACTTCAGCTAAACACACAACACACTTCAGCTGAACACACAACACACTTCAGCTGAACACACAACACACTTCAGCTGAACACACAAACACACTTCAGCTGAACACACAACACACTTCAGCTGAACACACAACACACTTCAGCTGAACACACAACACACTTCATCTGAACACACAACACACTTCAGCTGAACACACAAACACACTTCAGCCGAACACACAACACACTTCAGCTGAACACACAAACACACTTCAGCTGAACACACAACACACTTCAGCTAAACACACAACACACTTCAGCTGAACACACAACACACTTCAGCTGAACACACAACACACTTCAGCTAAACACACAACACACTTCAGCTGAACACACAACACACTTCAGCTGAACACACAACACACTTCAGCTGAACACACAACACACTTCAGCTGAACACACAACACACTTCAGCTAAACACACAACACACTTCAGCTGAACACACAACACACTTCAGCTGAACACACAACACACTTCAGCTGAACACACAACCACTCTTCAGCTGAACACACAACACACTTCAGCTAAACACACAACACACTTCAGCTGAACACACAACCACTCTTCAGCTGAACACACAACACACTTCAGCTGAACACACAACACACTTCAGCTGAACACACAACACACTTCAGCTGAACACACAACACACTTCAGCTGAACACACAACCACTCTTCAGCTGAACACACAACACACTTCAGCTAAACACACAACACACTTCAGCTGAACACACAACCACTCTTCAGCTGAACACACAACACACTTCAGCTAAACACACAACACACTTCAGCTGAACACACAACACACTTCAGCTGAACACACAACACACTTCAGCTGAACACACAACACACTTCAGCTGAACACACAACACACTTCAGCTGAACACACAACACACTTCAGCTGAACACACAACACACTTCAGCTGAACACACAACACACTTCAGCTGAACACACAACACACTTCAGCTGAACACACAACACACTTCAGCTGAACACACAACACACTTCAGCTGAACACACAACACACTTCAGCTGAACACACAACACACTTCAGCTGAACACACAACCACTCTTCAGCTGAACACACAACACACTTCAGCTAAACACACAACACACTTCAGCTGAACACACAACCACTCTTCAGCTGAACACACAACACACTTCAGCTGAACACACAACACACTTCAGCTGAACACACAACACACTTCAGCTGAACACACAACACACTTCAGCTGAACACACAACACACTTCAGCTAAACACACAACACACTTCAGCTGAACACACAACACACTTCAGCTAAACACACAACACACTTCAGCTGAACACACAACACACTTCAGCTGAACACACAACACACTTCAGCTGAACACACAACACACTTCAGCTGAACACACAACACACTTCAGCTGAACACACAACACACTTCAGCTGAACACACAACACACTTCAGCTGAACACACAACACACTTCAGCTAAACACACAACACACTTCAGCTGAACACACAACACACTTCAGCTGAACACACAACACACTTCATCTGAACACACAACACACTTCAGCCGAACACACAACACACTTCAGCTGAACACACAACACACTTCAGCTGAACACACAACACACTTCAGCTGAACACACAACACACTTCAGCTGAACACACAACACACTTCAGCTGAACACACAACACACTACAGCCGAACACACAACACACTTCAGCCGAACACACAACACACTTCAGCCGAACACACAACACACTTCAGCTGAACACACAACACACTTCAGCCGAACACACAACACACTTCAGCTGAACACACAACACACTTCAGCTGAACACACAACACACTTCAGCTGAACACACAACACACTTCATCTGAACACACAACACACTTCATCTGAACACACAACACACTTCATCTGAACACACAACACACTTCAGCTGAACACACAACACACTTCAGCTGAACACACAACACACTTCAGCCGAACACACAACACACTTCAGCCGAACACACAACACACTTCAGCCGAACACACAACACACTTCAGCTGAACACACAACACACTTCAGCTGAACACACAACACACTTCATCTGAACACACAACACACTTCATCTGAACACACAACACACTTCAGCTGAACACACAACACACTTCATCTGAACACACAACACACTTCATCTGAACACACAACACACTTCAGCTGAACACACAACACACTTCAGCTGAACACACAACACACTACAGCCGAACACACAACACACTTCAGCCGAACACACAACACACTTCAGCCGAACACACAACACACTTCAGCTGAACACACAACACACTTCAGCCGAACACACAACACACTTCATCTGAACACACAACACACTTCAGCTGAACACACAACACACTTCAGCTGAACACACAACACACTTCAGCCGAACACACAACACACTTCAGCCGAACACACAACACACTTCAGCCGAACACACAACACACTTCAGCTGAACACACAACACACTTCAGCTGAACACACAACACACTTCATCTGAACACACAGCACACTTCAGCCGAACACACAACACACTTCAGCCGAACACACAACACACTTCATCTGAACACACAACACACTTCAGCTGAACACACAACACACTTCAGCCGAACACACAACACACTTCAGCCGAACACACAACACACTTCAGCTGAACACACAACACACTTCAGCTGAACACACAACACACTTCAGCTGAACACACAACACACTTCAGCTAAACACACAACACACTTCAGCCGAACACACAACACACTTCAGCCGAACACACAACACACTTCAGCCGAACACACAACACACTTCAGCCGAACACACAACACACTTCATCTGAACACACAACACACTTCAGCTGAACACACAACACACTTCATCTGAACACACAACACACTTCAGCTGAACACACAACACACTTCAGCTGAACACACAACACACTTCAGCTGAACACACAACACACTTCAGCTGAACACACAACACACTTCAGCTGAACACACAACACACTTCAGCTGAACACACAACACACTTCAGCTGAACACACAACACACTTCAGCCGAACACACAACACACTTCAGCTGAACACACAACACACTTCAGCTGAACACACAACACACTTCAGCCGAACACACAACACACTTCAGCTGAACACACAGCTGAACACACAACACACTTCAGCTGAACACACAACACACTTCAGCTGAACACACAACACACTTCAGCCGAACACACAACACACTTCAGCTGAACACACAACACACTTCAGCTGAACACACAACACACTTCAGCTGAACACACAACACACTTCAGCCGAACACACAACACACTTCAGCTGAACACACAACACACTTCAGCTGAACACACAACACACTTCAGCTGAACACACAACACACTTCAGCCGAACACACAACACACTTCAGCTGAACACACAACACACTTCAGCTGAACACACAACACACTTCAGCTGAACACACAACACACTTCAGCTGAACACACAACACACTTCAGCTGAACACACAACACACTTCAGCTAAACACACAACACACTTCAGCCGAACACACAACACACTTCAGCTGAACACACAACACACTTCAGCTAAACACACAACACACTTCAGCCGAACACACAACACACTTCAGCCGAACACACAACACACTTCAGCCGAACACACAACACACTTCAGCCGAACACACAACACACTTCAGCCGAACACACAACACACTTTAGCTGAACACACAACACACTTCATCTGAACACACAACACACTTCATCTGAACACACAACACACTTCATCTGAACACACAGCACACTTCAGCCGAACACACAACACACTTCAGCCGAACACACAACACACTTCAGCCGAACACACAACACACTTCAGCCGAACACACAACACACTTCATCTGAACACACAACACACTTCAGCTGAACACACAACACACTTCATCTGAACACACAACACACTTCAGCTGAACACACAACACACTTCAGCTGAACACACAACACACTTCAGCTGAACACACAACACACTTCAGCTGAACACACAACACACTTCAGCTGAACACACAACACACTTCAGCTGAACACACAACACACTTCAGCTGAACACACAACACACTTCAGCCGAACACACAACACACTTCATCTGAACACACAACACACTTCAGCTGAACACACAACACACTTCAGCCGAACACACAACACACTTCAGCTGAACACACAACACACTTCAGCTGAACACACAACACACTTCAGCCGAACACACAACACACTTCAGCTGAACACACAACACACTTCAGCTGAACACACAACACACTTCAGCTGAACACACAACACACTTCAGCCGAACACACAACACACTTCAGCTGAACACACAACACACTTCAGCTGAACACACAACACACTTCAGCTGAACACACAACACACTTCAGCCGAACACACAACACACTTCAGCTGAACACACAACACACTTCAGCTGAACACACAACACACTTCAGCTGAACACACAACACACTTCAGCCGAACACACAACACACTTCAGCTGAACACACAACACACTTCAGCTGAACACACAACACACTTCAGCTGAACACACAACACACTTCAGCTGAACACACAACACACTTCAGCTGAACACACAACACACTTCAGCTAAACACACAACACACTTCAGCCGAACACACAACACACTTCAGCTGAACACACAACACACTTCAGCTAAACACACAACACACTTCAGCCGAACACACAACACACTTCAGCCGAACACACAACACACTTCAGCCGAACACACAACACACTTCAGCCGAACACACAACACACTTTAGCTGAACACACAACACACTTCATCTGAACACACAACACACTTCATCTGAACACACAACACACTTCATCTGAACACACAGCACACTTCAGCCGAACACACAACACACTTCAGCCGAACACACAACACACTTCAGCCGAACACACAACACACTTCAGCCGAACACACAACACACTTCATCTGAACACACAACACACTTCAGCTGAACACACAACACACTTCATCTGAACACACAACACACTTCAGCTGAACACACAACACACTTCAGCTGAACACACAACACACTTCAGCTGAACACACAACACACTTCAGCTGAACACACAACACACTTCAGCTGAACACACAACACACTTCAGCTGAACACACAACACACTTCAGCTGAACACACAACACACTTCAGCCGAACACACAACACACTTCATCTGAACACACAACACACTTCAGCTGAACACACAACACACTTCAGCCGAACACACAACACACTTCAGCTGAACACACAACACACTTCAGCTGAACACACAACACACTTCAGCCGAACACACAACACACTTCAGCTGAACACACAACACACTTCAGCTGAACACACAACACACTTCAGCTGAACACACAACACACTTCAGCCGAACACACAACACACTTCAGCTGAACACACAACACACTTCAGCTGAACACACAACACACTTCAGCTGAACACACAACACACTTCAGCCGAACACACAACACACTTCAGCTGAACACACAGCTGAACACACAACACACTTCAGCTGAACACACAACACACTTCAGCTGAAACCAAGCTTATACAGGTTCACTGCATGGAAAAGAGCAGCGCAAATATTCTGATAAAAATGAACAAAAGTCATATGGGTTTGGAACAACAAAGAAAAAGAAAAAAAAAAGAGAAAAAGACAATATTTTTATTTTTTTTATTTAAATAATCATCAAAAGAATGCAAATCACTGTAAAAAACTGGTTAAACACACCGTTCCTGTTTTCACTTTAAAGCTTCTTGTTAGAAACAGCTGAACTTCCCCATAATACCCGCAGGCGATGTCGTGTTTATGAATGCTACAAACTCTGTCGTCTGATTGGCAGCCTTATAGAGCACAGGTGCATTCTGGGTTCTGTTTAACATCAGAGAGCAGAAATCTCTACACTAAAACACACTTTCATCTCCTCTGTGAGTGTGTGAAATACAGATTGCCCAAGCACTTTAAGCCCTAATTTGCTCTTACTATAGTAAATCACAGGACAGCAGAGCCACAGTGTACAGGTGAAACTCGGACAATTAGAATATGGTGCAAAAGTTTATTTATTTCAGTAATTCAACTTAAAAGGTGAAACTAATATATTATATAGACTCATCACATGCAAAGTGAGATATTTCAAGCCTTTATTTGTTATAATGTTGATGATTATGGCTTACAGATATGAAAACCTTTTCGCAATATTCTAATTTTGACTTTGGGGTTTTCATAAGCTGTAAGCCATAATCATCACAATTATAACAAATAAAGGCTTGAAATATCTCACTTTGCATGTGATGAGTCTATATAATATATTAGTTTCACCTTTTAAGTTGAATTACTGAAATAAATAAACTTTTGCACGATATTCTAATTTTTCGAGTTTCACCTGTATATGTTTTTGTTATTGATGATGTGGTGGAGGATCATTAAATATGCAGCAATCAAGCATATTATTAACTCACTACTGTCACTATCCGAGGATGAGGATGATGACGAGGAGGAAGAGGAGCTGCACTTCTGTGTGAGGGAGTGATAGTTATTGCACAACACGCATACAAACATGCAAGAACGTTTCATTAATACTCGTCATATTTTTCTGTGGGTGTTTGTGTTGCAATTTTTTCCCTAATAGAACATAATGCCAAAAAACGTGTCAAATGTCATGTACATGTTTGCATTTAACAGACGCTTTTATCCAAAGTGAGGAACAAAAGCAATTCGTCAACATCTCTGCATCTCGGCGTCTGATATTAAAATAATCCAGCAGAAGGATAATTCATGCGCTCGTTACGCTCTCATTAGGCAGGGGACAGATCATACTGTGCTTTTCTTGTTTTGCAATCAAAGTACCTTGCTTCTTTTCTTCTTCTTCTTCTTTTTGTCTTTATCATCATCCTCACTGTCGGAGGAAGACATAGAGCTGTCACATGACCAGGGGTGGCTCTGGAGAGATAAATACACAAGGAAGAATTGTGCATCAATAATAACCTTTCACATGTGTGAGGACTGCAAACAAGAGGAGACTTAAGAAGGGAACAAATCAAGAGGGAACAGGTGGGAGAACTCAAAGGATCAGACAATGACAAGAACACATGGCTCAACATAACAAAACACCCATGTGCATCACAAGACAGGACAGACATGTGACAATAATATATGAATAAAATATCATTTTTCAGAAAATGTTTTTTTTAATCATTTGTTTTTCTTATGCTCTAAACAATGTGATGACATGAAATAAATCAATTAATTAATTAAAAAAACATTTCTTTTCTAGGTCTCAGGAGAATATCTAGCTATGTGAAAGAGTTAGCTAATCCATTGTCTTTCTTACAGCATTATCCTA
This sequence comes from Rhinichthys klamathensis goyatoka, assembly GCF_029890125.1. NCBI lineage: Eukaryota > Metazoa > Chordata > Actinopteri > Cypriniformes > Leuciscidae > Rhinichthys > Rhinichthys klamathensis. The sequence continues at coordinate 775,752 of NW_026606625.1, read as the reverse complement.
ACCCTTGTAAGCATTCGTTGTAAGTGTCATTGAATGGAAGAAAGCTATGGAGTAGCCTACGCGTAACCGTCACATCCGTTTGTATTTCCCGGCAAAAACGTCCCGATCCTTCACAAAAAAAAAAAAGAAATCAGGCTTTCATAGATAACATATGAAGTCAGTAAAGGTCTCGTTTTTTAAATTTTCGTTACAAGCTCACATTGGCAATAAAAACCGATTAATACATTACAATTCTAGCCCCTTTAACAACACGTGCAATAAGCCTACGATTAAAAAAAAAAAAATAATAATAATAATTTAACTGAATGAAAAAGCATATCTTGTTCAGTTCTGCTATGTTCTTATATGAACACTTTCCCAATATAGGCTGCATTATTGGTATATAACACTATTTTGCACTCAAAAAAATATATAAGACTTTTTCTTATAAGCCTATTGATTTTTACGTGTTTATTTTGAATTACGTATTGCATTGCTTTGTTTGTTTTAGGGTTAAAGGTTTGCAAACTTAGTCTCGGCAGAAAATGCTAACTTTTCCATTTTTCTACTAATTTTTTTCTTAGGTTAATTTTAAATTAATAATGTTAAGAATAATGTAGATTGTTAAGTTGAATAAATTCAAATAGAATCATTTTACTATCAATCTATTATTTGAAAAAAAAAAAAAACATGTTTGTCTACAAACATAATAAAGAGAAGCATTACTCTATTCCCTAATGCAGGATCTCTTTCCTTTACTTTCATTTTGTCGTTCATTTGACTTGCCGACGGATTTGTGCACGGATAAATGACCTGAAAGCTGCCCGGACTCCATTGAATCTGATCTGATCCTCCGCTGACGGCTGACAGGTGTGTGTGTGTGTGTGTTTGTGTGTGTGTACCTGAGGGAGGGGGCGTAACCAGGTCTCCCTACTCATGAATATTAATTAAAACGTGACGTTCGCACAGCAGCTCCAGAGCTCTGATTGGCTGACATCGGCGCAACTCAACAGTTTAATAAACAAACACAGTTTTATGAATATTAATAGCCTAAAGCTACGAGCCTCGGGTGCATTTCTCAAAAGCATCGCTACTGTTGATCGTAGATGAAAAAAATTAAATAGCATGTCAAACAGCTTTATTATGCAACAAAATACATTTCCAACAGAAGTCATTGGATGTTGGTGCTAAAACATTTCGGATCATATTATGCGGCATCATGCTAGTTTCTGCTTACATATATAAATAATAATGAATGTTTTCTGCTGTAAAACGGCTGACTCACTCAGTGACAGAGCAGAAGTCAACAGGATGATGTCATGTTTTCCCATGATGCAAAGCAGTGGAACTCGTTATGCTCGGTTACCACAGTTTAAATTCCTTTTCATTTACATCCATTTATAGAAATGTGTGGGTCGAAAATTATATTTACATTATTCTGTGCAGGATATTGTTGTTCAGTAGTTTGAGATGCTGTCTGTGCTATAAAAAAACACACACAATGGAGCACTAATTAGTGAATACTGTGCTGTTCGTAGTGCATACTATTTTTCGTTGTTTGTATTATGCAACAATAAGCTATCTGGAATTGTAAAACCATACTACTCTTACTGTTTCTGTAATATATGCACATTGCCAAAATGTATTGCATGGAATCAGAGCACATCACAGCAAAATACTGTATCCCACAATGCAATGCACTCTCCATTCCCAGTGTGATGAATGAACTAGAAGGAGTAGGCCTATCTACCTCAATGCATGGTGAATGTTGTGCAAAATGATAGCAGTTTGATCAAATGATGAAAGTTTTGCATGTTGCATTGTGGGTTACTGTATTTTTATGTATTGCATGTGTGCAGAAATATCACACTACACAACGCACGAGCAGTATGTTATTGTGCCGGAGGTGTGGATCCTCCTATCAGATCCGTGTCTCGTCATGAGGATCCTCCTGCGGCATTCTGGGAATGAATTATCATGCTGAGATATCATGTATCAGGTATTGTTCTTAAACGCAGCGCAGCCTCTATTCCAGGAGCTTGTGAGTGCATTACGTGTTCCTTTCTCTCTCTGTGGGAACCTGAATTACCTGAGCTTCCAGGAACCAGCGCTCTGTGCAGGACAGGTTACACTGTTAGTGCAGCTCAACCAGGACTGAAGTGTGTGTGAGAGATTTGTTATTGTGATACTGGATGCAATACGCAATAAAGTAGAGCTGGGTAATTTATAGCTCAATAATTGAATATAAATATTATTATATTAATTATTATATTTTTAAGTTAACAAAAAAAAATGTATAAACATTACACAATAACAACAACAACAACAATAATAAATATTATTCTAAATTTTAATAAAATAAAAGTAATATTTTTAATTTACACAAGTAGAGCTGGGCAATTTATAGCTAAAAAAATATAGTATTATTATATTTAAGTTACAAAAAAAATGTATACACCATTATGCAATAATAATAATAATAATAAAATATTATAAAGCGTAAGAAAACTAAAATAAATATTTTAGTTACAAAAAATAAATGTAAGTTACATAAAATTCTATATTACATAAACCATTGCGCAATAATAATAATAGTTATTGTTATTATTTATTATTATAAATAATAATAAATATAAAAAATATATATTGGAAATGATGCTATAACAACAATAACAATAATGATAATTAATATTATTAACTATTTTTCTAAGCAATAAAAAAAATGCTATAATAAAACAACTATAATGTATTAACTATTTTTTTTTTATATAGCTAACTGTTACATCCAGCGATTGTCTGTGTTTCTGTATTTCTTCTGTTTCGTGTCTTGTTGTTATCCTAGGTTACTTCCTGTGCTTAATTGATGGGGATGCCGGCGCGCGAGGCGTGTCCCAACTGATGGCATAAAGAGGGCTTGGGTGTGGCGAGAGGACGCGGGAGAGACCGGCTTTGTTCGGTGTTTGAATTGTTGTTTGTATGCAAATGTAAACTTATGGAGTTAACAAATAAATCCTTAGACATTTGTTTGCCGAACTTTCTCCTGCCTTTCTTTGTTACTATCTGAGAGCCAGTATGTAACACTAACATTTTAGCTTATAATAATACTAATTGTTGTTGTTGTTTTAGTGTATTTTAATTGTTTATAGCTTTATAATAATAATAATAATTGGGTATTATTATTGGTCTCTCTGGCTGGACAAAGGTTTTACCTTTAAAAAACATATTGAAGCTCTTGCTACAAAACTTAAATTCACTCTGGCATTTTCATATACAGGTCCTTCTCAAAAAATTAGCATATTGTGATAAAGTTAATTATTTTCCATAATGTAATGATAAAAATTAAACTTTGATATATTTTAGATTCATTGCACACCAACTGAAATATTTCAGGTCTTTTATTGTTTTAATACTGATGATTTTGGCATACAGCTCATGAAAACCCCAAATTCCTGTCTCAAAAAATTAGCATATCATGAAAAGGTTCTCTAAACGAGCTATTGACCTAATCATCTGAATCAACTAATTAACTCTAAACACCTGCAAAAGATTCCTGAGGCTTTTAAAAACTCCCAGCCTGTTTCATTACTCAAAACCGCAATCATGGGTAAGACTGCCGACCTGACTGCTGTCCAGAAGGCCATCATTGACACCCTCAAGCAAGAGGGTAAGACACAGAAAGAAATTTCTGAACAAATAGGCTGTTCCCAGAGTGCTGTATCAAGGCACCTCAGTGGGAAGTCTGTGGGAAGGAAAAAGTGTGGCAAAAAACGCTGCACAACGAGAAGAGGTGACCGGACCCTGAGGAAGATTGTGGAGAAGGACCGATTCCAGAGCTTGGGGGACCTGCGGAAGCAGTGGACTGAGTCTGGAGTAGAAACATCCAGAGCCACCGTGCACAGGCATGTGCAGGAAATGGGCTACAGGTGCCGCATTCCCCAGGTCAAGCCACTTTTGAACCAGAAACAGCGGCAGAAGTGCCTGACCTGGGCTACAGAGAAGCAGCACTGGACTGTTGCTCAGTTTTGCATGTCATTCGGAAATCAAGGTGCCAGAGTCTGGAGGAAGACTGGGGAGAAGGAAATGCCAAAATGCCTGAAGTCCAGTGTCAAGTACCCACAGTCAGTGATGGTCTGGGGTGCCATGTCAGCTGCTGGTGTTGGTGCACTGTGTTTTATCAAGGGCAGGGTCAATGCAGCTAGCTATCAGGAGATTTTGGAGCACTTCATGCTTCCATCTGCTGAAAAGCTTTATGGAGATGAAGATTTTATTTTTCAGCACGACCTGGCACCTGCTCACAGAGCCAAAACCACTGGTAAATGGTTTACTGACCATGGTATTACTGTGCTCAATTGGCCTGCCAACTCTCCTGACCTGAACCCCATAGAGAATCTGTGGGATATTGTGAAGAGAAAGTTGAGAGACGCAAGACCCAACACTCTGGATGAGCTTAAGGCCGCTATCGAAGCATCCTGGGCCTCCATAACACCTCAGCAGTGCCACAGGCTGATTGCCTCCATGCCACGCCGCATTGAAGCAGTCATTTCTGCAAAAGGATTCCCGACCAAGTATTGACTATTGAGTGCATAACTGAACATAATTATTTGAAGGTTGACTTTTTTTTTTTGTATTAAAAACAGTTCTTTTATTGGTCGGATGAAATATGCTAATTTTTTGAGACAGGAATTTTGGGTTTTTATGAGCTGTATGCCAAAATCATCAGTATTAAAACAATAAAAGACCTGAAATATTTCAGTTGGTGTGCAATGAATCTAAAATATATGAAAGTTTAATTTTTATCATTACATTATGGAAAATAATGAACTTTATCACAATATGCTAATTTTTTTAGAAGGACCTGTAGATTAAAGTTTTTTTTAGGACTACACGAAAAAGAATCCATAATCCTCTCTCAGATTATGGTGATACCATCTATCAATTTGCATGTCCATCTACATATATACTTTAGTAGGGAAAATTGTCCGTCACTCAAAGTGCACAGGATGCTTCATTGGCACATTTTTATTTTTAAAGCTATTTTAGGTCTTTTGGCTTATATCTGTTTAAAATTTGTTCATATGCAAAGCACATATCATTTAAGATCTAGTGACGGACTACTTTGTAAAGTACAGAAGCAGGAAAGAGGAGTCTGTCTTATACGGCCCTTTGTCCTGGAATGAACTCCAGTCTAGGCTTAAGATTAGTGCGCTAATTTCCTTATATTCCTAAATGTGCGTTCACACCGGACGCGAATAGCGCGTCAAATTCGCATCTACCGCGTCTAGTTTGACGCTTGACCACTTTGTGTTAATTCGCGTGTCAATGGCGAAATTGACGCGCGTAAAAACAAAAGTTTGAAGCGAAATTTACGCGCGTCAGAGGCGAAATCCGGAGGCGAAAGTTTCGAAACCCGTTGGCGGCCATCTTTTTAGATGTTTATCGAGCATTAGTATTAGCATTATTCGAGAGAGTCACCGCTCGTATATGCTCTGGAGAGCAGAAGCAGCTCCGTAGGGGACATCGTCGCTGTACTCGGGTCCACCAGAACCTCCGGAGGGTTTCAGGAGTTTCACAATTTGCTCCAGGAGCTAGGTTTGGTGGACCTAACGGTGAGGACGCTGACGAGCACAGCGTAGGCCGTATAAGCCCTCGGCCTCGAGTGGTCTAGCTATGCCTGTCGAGCCCGCGCTCTACAGCCCGGCGCGAGGTTCACCCTCGCCCGCATCCACCTAATCTGTCATTTATTTTTGTTTTGATAATAAATGAAGCCAGCCTCCAAAAGTGATTAATCTGTCCTGTGATTTTTCTCTCTCTCTCTCACACATCACTGTCCAGACACGAACTTATATGTTGGTTGTCTTTACATTATAATAATATTTCATATAATCTAGATATGGAATAAATAGCATTCAATGCAAAATGAATATGTCTCATATATTGAAATCAAGTTTTATGTGATAAAATATTTGCTTTGTTGTGCATTAGAACCACAGTCATATATTACAAAATAATTTATTGAAGCATCCAGATACTTCACCACGTGACAGCAGCAAGCAGCTAGGCTCCTGATTGGTTAACGCGGCGCGAATTGACGCAGAAGTTCAGATTTTTCAACTCGGGCGGCAGACGCGAATTCGCGTCAAACGCGTGAATGCACAAATAGCACTAACTAAATCATTCGCGCGTAACGCGCTTAACGCGCCAGACGCTCAATTCGCGCCATTCGCGCGAACTTGACGCGCGAATGAGGCGTATTCGCATCTACCGCGGCGCGCTCTACGCCTCATTCGCGCCGCAGGAATTTTTTACGCGCGTAACGCGTCTTTGCATTGACTTAACATTGAAATCACTCGCGCCTGACGCGCTATTCGCGTCCGGTGTGAACGCACCATTAGAATATCAGACATGCTGACGGACATATGCTCTTGTTTTAATTAATGGTACGTAGATCGCGACTTTTAGTCCTTATATGGTATAAAAACCCTATAAAAACTTATTGCAAATTTTTCTGTGTAAATTGTATTTTGTAAACTTTGTGCAAATCTGTGTTGTATTTTAATTTACGTAATGTATTGTTTTTCAGCTCATGTTGAAAATCGTGCTATACAGGACTCCCTTGTAAAAGAGACTGTGTCTCAATGGGACATTTCCTGTTTAAATAAAGGTTATATATAATTCATTGTATTATTTCTTAGAATCTTTATCTGAAAATTTCTTGAAAAGGCTTGGCACGTCACACTGCATTCTGGGATTGGTAACTGGGAGTGTGTCTACAGTATGGTTCATTCAACACTGTCCAGGTAAGCAAGCTGTTCTCAGGGTCGAGCAGTGTGTGTGTGTGTGTGTGTGTGTGTGTCGCTGTATTCCCACACACACTGTCTCTGACAGCAGGTACAGCCTGACCTCACAGCTGAAGCATCCGGGGCGGTTACCAAGGGAACAGATGTTGAGAACAACTGACAACACAGCTGGATGAAACACGGCGCGTGCTGCGAGGAAAAGAGGGAGGGGTTTAGGGCCGTGTGTGTGTGTGTGTGTGTGTGTGTGTGTGTGTGAGAGAGAATCTGTGTGAGATGAATATTTCAAGAGAACAAAACGACTGTGGAATTATAAATGAGGCTCAATGAAATTATGCTGTCGAATCACGCCAACACATGATCAGGACTGGAGAACGAGTGTGTGTGTGTGTGTGTGTGTGTGTGTGTGAGAGAGAGAGAGGGAGGACAATAGCTGAGTTTCCATACAAGTTGCAATTTAAATTTATGTAAATTGCTTGCAAAATATCACAAAACAGTTTGTCAATAAAGCAGCATATCTGTCCCATGTGTTCTAGAGAACAAAATCATAATTTCTCAGAAGCTATCACAGCTTTTTAATGCACATCTATAAATGTATTTCCTAAACGTACTTTATGTGCTTATCTTTTTACAAAAGAAATGTATCCACCTCAAGTGAACATAAGCATTTCTTAAGCATATTTTACTCTCGTCTTTCCAACAATATGTCCCAAAATTTGCATAAAAACACATGGATAGCAATTGGTTTTTATTTTTCAAACAAACATTTCTAACAAAGAGTTAGAAATGTTGGCTTGGACACTAACTGAAATAAAATGGTACTTTTTAATGTTATATTTTATTAATATTAACAATTTTAGTTTTGTTTGTTTGGTTAAGAATAACAACTGGAGCTGTACAAGTCCGGATAAATTGAGAACCACAATCTTTTTGCAGACAGACAATCAAACAAAATAACGTCAACTAGAGGTTCTGATAAAATTTCTGAAGTATATTTAAAAATATTTAATTAATCTGAATTAATTAAAAAAAATTGGGTTGAATAAATTATTCAATGACTCACTCATGACGGGATGAATCAATGTTTTTGAACGAATCTCTTGAATGAATGATTCAATGACTCACTCTTAAAGACTTCGCTTGTTTCATTACTGGATGAATCAGTGTTTTTGAACGAATCTCTTGAATGAATGATTCAATGACTCACTCTTAAAGACTTCGCTTGATTCATTACAGGATGAATCAGTGTTTTTGAACGAATCTCTTGAATGAATGATTCAATGACTCACTCTTAAAGACTTCGCTTGTTTCATTACTGGATGAATCAGTGTTTTTGAACGAATCTCTTGAATGAATGATTCAATGACTCACTCTTAAAGACTTCGCTTGTTTCATTACAGGATGAATCAGTGTTTTTGAACAAATCTCTTGAATAAATGATTCAATGACAAACACATTTTTAACAGTCACTAGTCGCCACCTACGGGTGTAGCAATGTAATTGATGCTATCTTTATTTAAAGCATCAAGTTACTCGAGTTATTTAGGAATAAGATCACATGGGAATTGATACTTAAGTTGAGATTGCGATCTTTTAACGATTAATCGTGCAGCTCTAATAACACCACTGCTGGATTGAAACCTGGCTGATGTCAAAAGGTCAATCTGTACAGTGTTTTCTGGTGTTTTGTAAGTCAAGATTCACTGTTATTGCTCATTCTTAACTATGGCTAGGGATTTGAAAGCAAAACAAAATAATAAAATCTACCATTGCACAAGAAAGCAGCACTCACACTCTCTACAGTCAGACGATGAAGAGATGGTTGGTCTTTGCTGTGTAGTTTCTGTATTTTAGATGCACTCAGCATTCACTGTCCGTCCTAATGGCCGCCTGACACCCTGTCTTCCTCTCCGGCGCTGATAGACAGATGGAGAAGGGGAAGTAGTCCTGTAGCTGTGGGTGTCTGTGAGTGTCGTGTAACCACACATTTACCCTGAAAGAGAGAGCATCGTTCTTCAAGAACAGCTGGTTGGGCGACACAGCGCTACTAAACCGCTGATTAAATGAATTTCTGCAGTTATTTCCATCTGCTCAGAATTTCATCTTGATGAAACAATCTTGTTTTCTCAACATGATTTATGACATATCTATCTTTTTTTATCATTTTATTTTTTCCCTGAGACCCAATAATGTCTTTATAGCAAAACACATACTTTAGTTTTTCATTACCATTTGTCTTTGAAACACCTGTGATTGTTTGTCTAACGCATTGTAAGTACATTGTCCTGTTGTATATCAGTGTTATTGTAGTGTCATACTATTATAGTTTTTGTTAAAGTGCCCCTATAATTCTATTTTAAAGGTTCATCATTTTGATTTGGTATCTCCTATAATAGGTTTACATGCATCCAAGGTCAAAATTTACTTTAATTTTCTCATAATGTATATTGCACATCACCTAATTTTTCAAAGAGTCTCTCTAAACCTCTCCTTTCTGAGAGCTACTCTGCTCTGATTGGTCAGATGACTCAGTCTGTTGTGATTGGTCTACTCTGCTCTGATTGGTCAGATGGCCCAGTCTGTTGTGATTGGTCTACTCTGCTCTGATTGGTCAGATGGCCCAGTCTGTTGTGATTGGTCTACTCTGCTCTGATTGGTCAGATGATCCAGTCTGCTGTGATTGGTCTACTCTGCTCTGATTGGTCAGATGGCCCAGTCTGTTGTGATTGCTCTACTCTGTTCTGATTGGTCAGATGGCCCTGGCTGTTGTGATTGGTCTCCTCTGCTCTGATTGGTCAGACGGCTCAGTCTGTTGTGATTGCTCTACTCTGCTCTGATTGGTCAGATGGCCCTGGCTGTTGTGATTGTAGTTTTAGCTGAGACTGGAAGAGTTTGTAGACCAGTGTTTTAGGGCGGGGTAAAGTAGAGGATGGCATTTTGCAAATTTCTTATTGCTACATTGGAATGTACCAGGAAGTTAGACTGGAATTACGGACAAATAATTTTGTCAGTTCGGAATCGATTCATTTGTTTTGCTTTTTTTGTAGTTTTGTAGACCTTTTAAATTCACAAAGAGTTATACGCTCATTTTGTGTATTTTTGTATTTTTTTAAGTTTTAGTCGTTTTAGCACTTCAACTAAACAAAAATGAATAATATTGCCTTGGCAACTAGAAGAAATAAAATAAGTTTTTATATTTTAGAGTAAAAATTTTTTTTAATGGTTTCATTTTTAGTTGTTTTAATGATTGCTCATACTTAGTGTGTGCTTGTGTGTCAAACTTCTGTTCTCCAGGGGGCGCCAAAAGTATTGTTTCGGTCCGTGTTCACATATTAATAGACTGTTTTATTTCCATGCTCTATAATTTGTGCCATTCATTTATTTATTTATTCATGTCTTTATGGAAAGTTTTCAAACCATTACACATTTTCAGACAGTAGAGTTTGAAAGACTCGTTGTAAACCCTGTTATCAGTGTTTTCTGCCTGTGTGCAGCTGATAATCTGATGCTTTGCTGAACCTGTTATCATTCTGACAAAGCAATGAAAGAAATGTTGCCTACAGCTCGTCCCTGAGCGGCTTCAAATTACTCAATCTGTCTGTTGAATCCCCTGAAGTGTGATTTGTTGAAGTGTCATGCTGTTGCTCCTGGAATCCTTCTGGCCGCAGTGGAATAATGTTTTTACTAACAAAAGTATGCCGTTTCTGCTATTTGTACAATGGCACTACCATGTTTTTTTGTACATGTACATTATTTTTAAGCATCACGCATCTACTGGATGGAGCAACAATTTGAAGTTGAATTTGAATATGAAGAAAATTCTACATTTACACTGAAAAAAAATGGTGTAGGATTTACTTTTGAATCAATTTTCACTCAAAAGTCGCTAGTATATTTCACAAATAATTAAAAAGAAAGGCCAAGTAACACGTTGAAATAAACGTGAAATTTTGAAGTAGAATATCTCTTGTAAAATAATATATATTTTTATTTTATATAGCACCTTTCTGCAAACTCAAGGTCGCGTTAACAATATTATGACAAATAAACAAAGATAACATAATAAACTGAGGTAGATAATACATTTTTGAGGCAATATAATCGGATTACTTTTAGATTACTTCTGAACTCCTTTCTCACATTTATTTAAATAGGATAATCTTTACTGTGTGTAAAATCTACTCCAACAATCAATAAGCTTAAAAAAAAAAGAGTATGTTTCTGGCATTAGAGTCACTTACATTAAGTGCTGATTATAACCATAATTAGATTCCAAAAATTACCTACTTGCAATTAGATTTTATTACATTTTAAAATACTCATAATCAGATTAGAGTTGATTACATGATTGGAGAATGAGTAGATGTTATTCACACAATGACACAATACTGATTTGTGTGCGTTTTATAGTGTTTTCGTTTCATAATTATTTATTTTAATTTTACATGTTTATTAACAAATTATAAACCCAAGTTTGGGAAATCCTGACATAATATGCAATGTTTAATGTACTTTTGTACATAACGATAAATTGTATATATTTTCTTTCTCTTTGTACTTATATTAATCAGGGACAAAGATTATCCTATTCAAATCAATGTGAGACATGAGTTAGGTTAAAAGTAATCAAAAAGCAACCTGATTATATTGCCTTAAATGTGTGTGTGTGTGTGTGGGGGGGGGGTCACATGTGAACGAGCTCATATAAAAAAGCAGTACCTGTGTTTGTCCAGACAGAGGCGCTGATGCTACACATGAGATGCGGGTGGCATGTGGCAGCGGTTCGTCTGGGCCAGATGACCTTGATAAAGCCAAGTGTGAACGAGGAGGAGGCTGAAGGGAGGGGCGAGAGACATAATCCAGCTCAGAGTTCAACATATCGATTCAGAGAGGGAGAGAGAGAGAGAGAGAGAGAGAGAGAGAGAGAGAGAGAGAGAGAGAGAGAGAGAGAGAGAGAGGGATAGTAGAGCTTGTGTTTTAGTCAATGGAAACATGATTCTCTTCCGTATAACACCACGCCCAAGTCAGGATGCTCATTCAGCCTCCTGCATCATCATTCTCTAGATCTGACAAAAAACATCAGCACATCGAAATAAAGCCAACAGCAACAATGCAACTTCATGGCCTTCAGCGACTCAAACAGTCCGTTTAAAGATGATATAAGATATGCAGTAGAAGTTAAATTTTATTTTGGATAATTAATATGAATATTTAATAATTCCAAATTCACTTAATACTTAAATTAAATATAATTAATATATTTACTTAATAATACTTAAAGAGGCTATATGTAATGATTTTCATGTATTAATTGTTTTTTATTGCAAATGGGTGAAAAGCTTGTAAAAAAAAAATAAAAAAAATAAAAAAAAACAACATGCAGGGTTGTTTTAACACAAATTTGGGTCAAATATGAACAAACGCAACTGTTGGGTTAAAAATGTAATTTAAAAATTTAACCCAACGACTGGGTTTATCCATATTTGACCCAAATTTGGGTTAAAACAACCTTGCACTTTTTAGAGTGCATATGAAAGACTGAATTTATGTGAAGGAATCAGGCCGGTTTACACACACACACACACACACACACACACGCACACACACGCACACACACACACACACCTGAGAACCGCTCTTCAGTTCAATGAGACGACATGAAAATAATGCTTATACAATGTTCAGGAGGATAATGCCATTCTGTACTACAATATCAATGTGTCATGCAAATAAAACGGGATTGATTTATATATTCTATATAGTCTCAAATATAAACCCTTGTTGTTAGCGACACCGGTGGCCGTTAAGTGAACTGCAGCCAGTGTTTAACTGCTCATGCTCGTTGATGAACATCCCGACGCCGTCCACGCAGATGAGAGCGATGCTTAGATGAATGTGTTAATATGTGCTTCACGCTTTCCACTCAATTACAAAATAAACAAGAAAAATAACAGCAGTTCAGAAAACATCTGATCACAGTGATGTGGATGTTTACAGCAGCTCTGAGATTCACCGACAAATCACACTGTTATGATAGTTTGATTATAAAGTATATTTGAGACTACAGACTATATAAATCTGGCTATGTGAGACTACAGTTTGAATGAATCCCTTTTCTTTGCATGACACAGTGACATTACAGTACAGAATGGCTCTCTCAGTATTATCCTCCTGAACATTGTATAAGCATTCATTCATGTGTCATAGAACGGAAGAGAGGCTCTCAGGAGCGTAAACGTCACATCCTTTAGATTTTCCCAGCAAAAGTCACACAAAAATCAGTCTAGGCTTTCATAGATAAACATAGGAAGCCGGGTAATGTCTCGTTTTTTTAAATTTCGTTACAAGCCGTTCACACGTTGTCAATACAAAGGTGATTAATAAATGAACACTCTTACATATAGCCACTTTAAATTGAGACAGTACATGTCTGACAAAGGTTGCATGACATCTCAGTGAATATTAGGTATTTTCCTGTATTATATATATATGAATAAGCTGCATTTTTAATTGAAGATTCCTCTTGCAAATGTAACTGCAGTGCACCAAAAAGACACGGCATCACCCGTTACAGCACCTTTGCTGGAGGATCATTGGGGTGTCGAGGGTAATTAGGTAAGTCGGACACAGTCCATTGATTAGACTTAATGACTGACACCGAATGACATCCCAGTAATCATCCCGGGAACCTTCCGGTAACCTCGGAGGTCGGCCTCTAAGTGCTGAGTCTGTGTTCTCTCTCCTCGGGCCTCTATTCTCCGGATCTCCGTTTGATTCGCTCCCGCTGAACTTTGCTTTCTAGTGAGCCGAACTCTCAGGAATTATGTGTTTGAAGACATTGATTTTTCTAACCCTCATTCCAGTGAGAAACCAAAGAATTTATCAGTTCTTCTATTCACATGTGCGAATGTAACAGGCTATTAGAGTCAGAACAAAGGAGGACAGTCTCAGACTTAAGACATTAGCATAAAGTAGTTATCAGGAAAAGACATTAGCCGTGTCTCGAAATGCACAGAGCTGATGTCATTAATAAAGAGAGTCTTAAGTATCTGGAGTCCACTGACACCAATCCAGATTGCATTATAATCAATCAAGCTGTCTACACAATGCATGTCACTGTGCAATATTTATAATACAGAAAAATAAATAAATCTATTGAGAAGGCATGCATATTAAAATGTAATCATCTGACGAAGGTTGCACGACTAAAAACATTTAAATTAATATTGGATTTCTTGCAGGCTACGGCAGTGTGTTCTTCCATCATTCCTTAAAGTGGAATATTTATGAAATTATGCAATAATACCTAAACAATCTTGCGAATTTTTTTTTATTATTAAACATTAACATTTCAATCGTATTAATATTAATTACAATTTTTATTAACAAGTATAATAATCTTGATTAAATGCCATGTTTATAATAAGGAGGATGTTTTAAGCTCTGAAATTTGCAGGATGTTTTAATGGAAAAAAAGACCTTTTATATGTCAAAAATGAAGGCAAATCTGATTTCTCATGTTTAATTATATTAAGTACATTTACATTTATTCATTAAGCTGACACTTTTATCCAAATCAACTTACAAATGAGGAATCGTACAAGCTATTTGTTTTTAAGATCTTTAAAACTATTTGCAAATAACACTTTTAGTATTATATTATATTTTCATTTATCTTACGTGATCATTAATAAAGGTGTGTTCACACTGATTAAATCGTGAGAGTTTTTATTAGTTGTTTTTTCACCGTTACCTGATTTGCACAATTCATTTCTATCAAGCAGCGGTGAAAACAATTCTGGCTAAAATCTTTAGGAAGCTCACCAGGCTTTGAGACATTGTTTGTGATCATCGCGGTGCCTCAAAACCACTGTCAGAGGGAAAAAAGAATGAAAGAAACAGAGGCAAGAAGAGAGAACAGTACATACTAACTGCCAAGAAGCGCTTGTTTACCTGCCGCCAGGCTGCTCTGATCCGTCCGCTGTGGTTCTTCTGTGCCAGACCGAGACATCGGCGGGCAAACACACACCGAACTGCTTCTACAACAAACAGATCAAACACACATGAGCACGGGGCTTTCACTGCTGAAGCATTCACTGTAGTCAGACCGATCAGGATAAACATCAGCGAGAGTGTTTAAATCTATTCACACCAAAGCCATAACCATGTCTAGAACTTTGTATTTTGAATACAATGAAACGTCATTTATACTTAAGAGGATTTAAAGGTGCAGTAAGCGAATTCTGAGAAACGCTGTTGAAAGTAGATCGAGCACTAAAACACCTGTAGCCAATCAGCAGTAAGGGGCGTGTCCACTCATGATGGGGGAGGTGCCTGTGTTGCATAGCATGTTACTGGCTGTGTCCGAAATCTCCCACTACTCACTATATAGTGGACTATTTTGTAGTGCTGTCCGAATGTATAGTGATGATTATTATACCCTATATAGTCCACTCATTGTATCCCAGAATGCATTTTGAAAAGTAGTGTACAACCGATGGTCACTAACCCAAGCCCTACATACCATCATGCATTGCGCTGATCGTAAAAGACCTATCAGCATCATCTTCATCTTTAACTTACAATTTGACAACGTCTCGCTAGCGTAGCAAGAACAGCACGTCGTTTTCTGTGTCTAGAAATCCTGTTTCTTTTGCTAATCCGCAAAATCTTCTGAATCACGAGAACAAACAAACAAACAAAAAAGATAAATATTGAGTGGCATCTCCACAGAGTCTAAAAGCTGTTTTATTAAGAGTATTATGAGCAAGATATTTGATAACGCAAATCTGTTTTTTTATTTCCTAATGTCGACAGGCAAGAGAAAACGGTGTGGCGCGAAAATGAAAATATATGAAATATGTGTATTCATTTTATTCATGTTTATAAGTTATAATCATGTGTGGAGTAACGCATTATAACAGAAATGGCCAGAAATGACTTTTAATTTTACAATTTTGGAGAAATAAGCTCAATATAATGTAATGTATTTATATAAAAAAAATCTATTTAGCCCAGAGCTGGCTCGCCACCAGCTGACAGATGATGGCGCGTTTAATCAACGGCGCCGAGACACGATCGAGTAGTGTCCGAAAGTGGTGTTTCTATTATGCTGGTGAGCTCACTATATAGTGCTCTACTCCCTACTCCCTACATAGGGGTTAGGGAGTAGTGGTTTGAGTGGAGATTTCGGACACAGCCAGTGAATAAGGGGGCGGAGTTATTAAGATAGAGGTGTGATCCTTTTGAGTATGGTGTGTTTGTTTTGCCGATTTCAAATATCAACAGCGTTTTGTTCAATAAAGAAAAAGTGAAATATAAGAATATATTGAAATGCATTTTAACTATTAGTGTAATGATCAGCCGGCAAACATGAGGGCAGACTCCCCTCCTCACAACAGGAGTCCCATTTCATCTGCCATGATCAAAAGGAAAGGACTCTAAAACTCACACCTCCAAAAGAAGTTGCACAAACAAGGAACTAGGAGGAGATAATCCTGCAAAGACAATTGCCAAGTACCATTTGTGGAAGGTAAGGATGATGACATCAGAACGTCATTGATCACTGACGGATCCCATCCCCATTTCCCCATTGTTTGTCTACATGCAAAATATACAAATTTACCTATTAGGATCAGTGATGGGAATAACGGCGTTATAAATAATGGCGTTATAAATAACGCTGTTACTAACAGCATTACTTTTTCCAGTAACGAGTAATCTAATTGATTACTCTTCTCATCTTAATAACGCCGTTACCGTTACTGCCAAAAAATGCGGCGCGTTACTATAACTGATGAAGATGTTTTTTTTTCATCAGACTCTCTGAGCGAGAGGCAAATACTTTTTTTTACTGTTCTTCCTTGGTTAGTGGGCAGAGCACGAGACAAACGCATAAATGCTGACGATTGGCTGAGGTAGAGTAAAATGTCATTGTAAGCCAATCAGAGGTAGAGTTGGGCGGGTGTTCGAAAGCACGAATAGTAGTGATGGGCGTTCGGCTCTTTTGACTCAGCTCACTGAAAAGAGCCGGCTCTTTTGGCTCACAAACGGCTGTTTAAATGACTTTGACTATAATATTTAAAATTTTATTACATAATAATTTAATTTCTATAGGCTAAATTTGTAAAAATAGAGTCGGCTCTTCAGATATGCGAGCCAGCTCCCGACGTTCACCTAAAAGAGCCGGCTCTTAGAGTCGACCCGTCAAAAGCTCATTCGCGAACGAGTCGATCCATCATCACAAACGCCCATTCGCGAACGACCCATCATCACTAACGGCTAACGTTCATGAATTGCGAACGACCCATTATAACGTATAGTCGGACAAGGTAGAGGTGGGGTCACATTTGAACATTTAAAATGTAATTTTACTTGAAAGTAACGCAATAGTTACTTTCTTAAGTAACTAGTTAGCCTACTTATAAAATTTGTAACTGAGTAACTAATTTAGTTACTTTTTGGAAGAAGTAACTAGTAACTGTAACTAATCACTTTTTAAAAGTAACTTGCCCAACACTGATTAGGATATACATGAATGCATGAGTGAAAGTTCAATATTACCCAATGATGTTTGGTCTTTATGTTTTCAGCACAATGTTATTCTGGAAATGGTTTGGAAAGTGAATTATGCATAGGAAAAACCTTAAATTCATTGTTCTAAACATGAACTTTAACCTATGCAAATGATCCCCATCCCAGAGAGTGGCTATAGGGTGGCCACCTCTGACAGCGTCAGCCAATCAAACGCTGAATCTGAAAGCTGCCAATCTGCAAATCCCTCCTATAGAATTATAAAAGGTTGTGCTAAAGCTCTAAGTGCGACTCTATGGAGTTGTGAAGTTGCTGCGGCCAGACTTTTGACTCGTTCAAAGAAGAGAGAGAGAGAGAGAGAGAGAGAGAGAGAGAGAGAGAGAGAGAGAGAGAGAGAGAGAGAGAGAGAGAGAGAGAGAGAGAGAGAGAGAGAGAGAGAGAGAGAGAGAGAGAGAGAGAGAGAGAGAGAGAGAGAGAGAGAGAGAGAGGCTCCAAATCATGTTCCTAGTTTCGGCAAATTGAACTAGGATTTACATGAAAAACAGTCACTGGATATTACTGTTGGTCATTTCTATCACGAAACTAGTTCTGAAATATTAAAGCTACTTTAATTAGATCTTACCTCGCACTCTTAACTGAGGCGTCGCACTGGAACCCACGTTCGGCGTCTGTGAACTGTAAAGCCCCGCCTACTTTGATTTGATTGGCCATCGCAATCATTTTGATGCCGTTTTTTGTCATAATAATAACATTAAAAAGTGTTAGGAGCTGTGTGACCTCATTTTTATGCTACAATTGGCTATCAGCCTAATTTTTACACAATGTCCTGCATTAAACTGGGATGCTGTTTTTAGTCTTGTCTTGCGGTATTATGTACAACACTACAAGCTGTCAACACTGACATCAGGTCAGCAAAACACTAGATTTGACCTGATTTTAAACTGGTCTAGTTTCTGTTTTTCTCATTCACACTAGGAAAATCAGACTAAAGAGTGACACAAAAGGCCAAATGTTAGCATAACCTTGCACCAAAGTTTTTTTGGATGAAACTTGTGTTGCTGAATGTTTGTTGTAGCTATAACACGATAAAGCAACCTGACAATATTTTCTCGTGTGCCCTGAATTTTTGATCATGGTCATTGGTCACCCTAGACAGAAAACCTAATGGCTGTGTCTCGAAGCGTAGTGATCCGACTCTCTGTCTAATGCCTACATTGGCAGCGGTCCACAAACAGCATCCTAATGGAAATGGAGACTGATTGTGTCTGATTTGAGACGCTCTTTATAGACAGCAGCTTCAGTAACGCTCACTCATGCGAGGGTCTCTTAGAATAAAAGGTTCTATATAGAACCATAGGGTTCTTCACTCAATGTTAAAGAGTCTTTTATGCCAAAAAGGTTCTATATAAGAAGAAATGTCTAACTGCCATGTTTAAAGGGATAGTTCACCGCAAAATGAAAATTCTGTCAGTAATTACTCTCCCTCATGTTGTTCAACCCCGTAAGACTTTAGTTCACCTTCGGGTGAAAGAGATTTTTGATTAAATCTGAGAGCTGGATCACTCCTCCATAGGCTTCTAAGGGGATCGAAACTGGCCGGACCAGTTTATCAAGCGACGAGAATACTTTTTGTGCGCAAAAAAAACAAACAAAAATAACGACTTTATTAAACTCTTCATTTCCTTCTCTGTTGGCCTTCGAGATTTCACGTAGTGTAACTGCGCAGCGCTTCTGGGTTGTACGTCACACACACACACATGACCAGCGTCAGCCAATAGTGAGCCTGCGTCTGACGTACAACCCAGAAGTTTTGCGCAGTTACACTACGTGAAATCTCGAAGGCCAACAGAGAAGGAAATGAAGAGTTTAATAAAGTCGTTATTTTTGTTTGTTTTTTTGCGCACAAAAAGTATTCTCGTCGCTTGTTAATCTTAAGGTTGAGCCACTGTAGTCACTCGGGCTATTTTAACGATGTCTTTAATAACTTTTCTGTGGCGGCAAGTTTCGATCCCTGAAGAAGCCTATGGAGGAGTGATCCAGCTCTCAGATTTAATCAAATATATCTTAATTTGTGTTGCGAAGATGAACGAAAGCCTTACGGGGTTGAACAACATGAGGGCGAGTAATTACTGACAGAGTTTACATTTTGGGGTGAACTAACCCTTTAATGGGTTACTTAAATTTTTTTCTCGTGATAAAGTATGTTCCAGAATATTCCAGCACATTGTGTCATGCGCCGTGTTATCCGTGCTCTTCTTCCAGTCGAGTCATTCCTGCAGTGACGAACCTCTTCAACTCTTTTTAAAATTGAAATTGAAAAGTATTTCAGGTGCAAGACTGTCATCTGCTTACAGTCACAGCAAAGAGAAATAAGTTCAAATGTGATATTGTGATACATGAAACCTAAATTATATTTAAAGTAGAGAGGTATCGATACTAAATTTTTCCGCCAATACCGATAGCCGATTATTTAGCATGATATAGATAACAAATCTCCCAACTAATGCTGTAAACTATACAGGGAATCTCTCATTTTGCAGTATGTATGTATGCATCTGAAATGTAAGTAATACATACTGTATTTTGTGTGTGTGTGTGTGTGTGTGTGTGTGTGTGTATGGGAAGCCGTTCAGGAAATAATACATGTGTATTGTGCAAATTTAAGTAAATTACTTTCTACATCAGCTATAGTAAAAAAAAAGAAAGAAATGTTTTAATGCAAAATAATTTTCCAAGATGATAACTGGACGGCACTCGCATGAAATGAGGTCATGTGAAAACATCATTGCATAATGCCTAATATTTCACTTTCTCTGTTTTTCTTATTTAAATGAACACATCAGTTCATTCAACTTGAATTGTCCATTTGCTTGCTCCCAGAGCGCTGATGCTGAAGGCCGAACTGAATGAGGAATGACACACAGTTCTGTGGTGTTGAGTTCAGAAGAGCAGAGCTAAATTGGGTCTGTGTTTGGGGAAGGAGGTGGGTTGGTTCAGCGCTGACATTTTCTCAAAGTGAATCACTTGAGGAGACAGAAGTGAATGACCCAGAACTGGAGGACAGGAGTTTGTCCTGAGATAAAAGGTCCAGAGCAAAGATAGACCTGTATTCTGCTAACATAATCTCAGCTGACTGCAGAATAACAACATCAGACGTGTCAGCTCGTGTCATGACCCCTTTAACAAAAACTATAATAGTAGACTATGTCAATGATACTAAAATAACGCTGCTTGTCAGCTGGTCAGAGACCATATTCATGTAAATTAGATGTTGTTTGTAATATGATTTAGGCCATTATTAAAAGAAATGCTCATGCAGGAACTCATAAATCACTATATTTCCTGTTACACAGCAGGAAAGCTGTCAGTGTGAAAGCTCAATGCATGACTCTCTCTCTCTGTGTGTGTGTGTGAGAGATTGGTTTAGAGACTCGTCCATGCTGTGTGAGTTTATGAGTGTGTGTATTTGTGTGAAGAGTTTTGCAAGTGTGAGTGTGTGTCACTGATAAAAAGGCGCATGCACAAACCTCCAGGGTTTGAGGACCCATCGCCAACAGTACCACACGGAGCCCGTTGCCATGGAGACCCTTCCACCTGTGTGTGTGTGTGTGTGTGTGTGTGTGAGCATAATCTCAGTAGCGCCCACACAGCTAAGAGTTCGAGCGCACATGTGCATACTCAAAAAGTTGAAATCTGTATCTCTACCTTGTCTTGCAACACACAAAGCTTCACCGTTGCTCTACGAAACCCAGTCATTGCGAGAACATTTCGCTCATGTTCAAGTTGGTTACGATTGACGTCATTCACAGCGGCGCCATCTTTGATATTTAGCGGGAGTTAAAGCGAGGCTGTGAGGGATAGACGTACATCTCTTCAGTGGGCTGTACTGTTATTTCATGTGTTTTTTGGTTGTTCTGCTGACGAAACACTGCAAAATATCTTTCCAAGAAATTTCAGTAGACAAAAAACTCCCGGGAAAATGAGCTGTGGAAAATTGTAAGTGATCTAGGTGAGTTTGGATTCTACACGGTCCAAATGTGGGCCGGATCTGGGCCGACACTATGTTGCAGTCTGGGAAAGGTTCTTATTGTACTTGTGACGTCACACCCGTATATGAACGCCTGCACGGACAACAGAATGTGCCCCAAACGTTCCCATATGATTCCCATTTGGTTATTTTTAGGTTTTATTTTAATAACCATGAAAACTAATTAAAACCTTGCATATGTTTTTGTGTGAGGACCAATACAGATTATTGGAATGCTGAAATGTTTCATTAACATTAAACTATATTTTGCAGAATTACGTCTGGATTTAGTTTAATACAGCTTTTAAATCATGTAGAAATTAGATCAGTCAAAACGCATTATAATGATCAGATAAATCCAATTTCATTGACAAACGCTCGCAATGCTCACAATCAGCTCCCTCGAGAGCTGACTGAGCATGCTGTACTCCCAAACAAACAACACACAGATCGTGAGTGTCCCCACCCGTGATGTAACGTGGGCAGGGATGCACACACTTTCTGAACTGCTGTTCACTCGCCATAATATATATCGTCTCTTTTTATAGTTTTTTTATATGTGAAAAACTCCTGCCTAGCAATTTCTAAGGACAGACAAAAACACTTGAGACACAGACTGATATATTTGACACAGAGCGCTTGCTGAAGACTTCAGAAGCTAACGCGCTTGTGTTATGGGGTGCTTATATAGTTTCCTGGTCGATGACGTCACCCGCCTATGACGTTCCGTCTCGCCATTGGACTGATTTCATTCATGCTTCAGACGCGTCACGCTGGAGGCGTTCCCAATGCGTTGTCACGCACCTCGAAGTTCCCTGATAGGGAACCAATTTTTATTGCTAAAAATATTAAGCCAAGGCTGCTTGCTTTTGTGAGCTTCTCTTTATTGAATAAGTACTTATAATTAATATACATACATATATATACATATATGAGTAATTTAACACATATAATAGAAGAGAAGATGATATTAACCGAGAAGTTTTTGTCCGTTTTTTTTTTTTTTCAAAAACGAGAAGTTTTTGTCCCAAAAGATTAAGAAATGAATGTAATGTAATCCTAGTTAAAATCATTTAATTGTTATTAATTTTTTAATGTCTGTGAATAAATTTATATTATATTATGTTGAAGTATTTCGTGCTTAGGAAATGTAAAATCTAGTATATTGAGGTACAATAATGCTATGCAAGTTCTACGCAAGAAATTTGACATATTAATGGACAAATTCAATCCATATGATGGTTTAT
Organism: Rhinichthys klamathensis goyatoka; assembly: GCF_029890125.1. Taxonomy (NCBI): domain Eukaryota; kingdom Metazoa; phylum Chordata; class Actinopteri; order Cypriniformes; family Leuciscidae; genus Rhinichthys; species Rhinichthys klamathensis. Next base: position 753,172 of record NW_026606625.1, on the reverse strand, counting down.
GTGTTCGGATTATTCCTATTAAACAATAGATCAAAACAAGACAGGGTTTATAGTATTGCTTATTGACGTCTTCCATGTTGTAAATAGCCTACTATTTGATTTGAGAGCTGGATGACTGCTGAAGTACAGCAGTGATATTGGGGTCAAGAGGTTATACGGGAACGTTTGGGAACCAGAATCTAACGTTCCCATTACGTTAGATTATTTCAGCTGGGAGGTACTGTATGAACCACAAGTAACTTGCATTTTGTTCACGTATTTTTGTTTTTATTCTTTTGAGAAGTGATCTAATAATTTTTGTGACTTGAAACAGATGGAAAATGGACCGGCCTGTGCTGCAGTTCTGTGGATGTTTTCCGGCACCAGTCACACCACACAGAATATGATAACACACACCAGTTTGCAATATAAAGCAGCATAACTTGTAAAGCTAATATAACTGGAAGCCTCGCACATTTAAAGGGTTAGTTCACCCACAACAGAACCGGAAGACAATACAATGCTGAATAAAGTCCTAGTTTTTGTTATTTTTGGAGCAAAATGTATTTTCGATGCTTCAACACACTCTAACTAACCCACTGATGTCACATGGACTACTTTGATGATGTCTTTATTTTCTTTCTGGACAAGGACAGTATACCGTACACACATTTACAATGGAGGGACAGAAAGCTCTCGGACTAAATCTAAAATATCTTAAACTGTGTCCCCGAAGATGAACGGAGGTCTGACGGGCTTGGGACGACATGAGGGAGAGTCATTAATGACATCATTTTCATTTTTGGATGAACTAACCCTTTAAGGTGGATAAATAAGTTCTGATTATTAAGGAACGACACAAACCTACATCATTCATGTGCAGCTCACACAGGGCCAGACGTCTCGTCGCTCATGTGAAATTAACTGAGTCGTTCCTCCAAAACATCTGTGACGAGCGGTTAACCAATCACTCGCTTTGACAGAGCAATTTGATCAGGCAAATTTTGTGTGCGCTAAATGATGAAGTAAATAAGATGTTAGAAACGGAGAGCCAAACTTCCACTGGAAGAAACAAACAACTCTGACAGATCGGGATCTTTTTGCAATTTGTGCCAAACTGTCTCTTATTTACCGCCGTATGCTCCGATAATAAGCAGGATTTGAGTCTGAAAGAAACTAAAGATGTCATATAATGAGAAATCAATACTCGTTTGATCATTTCAAACAAGAGAGATCTTAAAACTCCTTTACTCTTGGACTACAAACTAAACTTTCGCAAGGCTCTGATGCCGGATCAATGCATTAGCATTAGCATTAGCACATATAATGTTGTGTGTGTAAACGCTGCAGATCTAGTTTGTTCAGGAAGAGAGCTCATGTATTCCTGTCTCTGCTGCTGCACGAACTTCACTCCTCCAACAACACATGAATAATAGAGGCATGTGATTCTGTGTTTGTGCTGATATTTGTCACCATCCAGCATGACACATTAATCACCACATGAAATATGAACCCCAAACTCTTAATAAACTCTTGTAAATAACTTTCGCACACTGTGTCTGCAGTCTGTAAGATCTAAAAATATCATGTTCTTCTAAAACACGGACGCTCGTAATGAGAAGGATTTGAGTTGATGTATTTGTGAGTGATTAACAGTTCCGGTGATGGTTATTAACTCGCTGGCAGCAGGTCATTGTTAGACAGATGTAGTTTTCCTTGACTGGGGATAATGTCATTAGACCTGGAGAACGTGGACGGACAGGAGACGAGTGAACTCTGGACGGATCATTCACACAGGAACTAATCAGATTAGAAGGAAGAAGAACACAGAGCATGATATATGAGTCGCGAGAGAGAAAGTGATGTTCTGTCTATGGCACCAAAATGTATTCGAACACTTAGGTCAAGTCAAGTCATCCTCATTTATACAGCGCTTTTAACAATGTAGATCGCCTCAAAGCAGCTTAGAGATAAACATATGGTTTGGTTTTATAGCGGTTCTTGAATAATATTATTTCCAGCTAAAGTTAGTTTTGATTGATTCACTTCCGGCGAAATGATCATTTGTTATTAAATTAGGGGCCGCTAAGATTACGCCGTTTCTCTAAACAGACTTTAAACTGAACCTGTGATAGACGCTGATGGCGTTCACATGCGCATTAAGAGCTGATTCTATAGTTATGTGCGTTTGAGTATATGTGCGCAGGTTTGTAATTCCCTACAAACCATGCCTAAACAAACTACTTGTCTTGCCTATAAATTTTGATTTAGAATTTTATTTTATTTGATCACTTTTGGTACGCGAACCGAATTTCCACAACGCTTAGGCCTATATATAAGTGTTATACTATAACAGTACAGTAGTGTCCAAAAGTGACATCCGGAGGGGATTTTGTTTTTAATAAAGTTCAAAACTTAGGTTTAGGAGGAGCCTAAACATTCAGTCCTGTCAATCATCATTACGAGGAGGGAGAGAGTTCCTCAGGGGCAGGGGCTCAAATATAGTAGTAGTATATAAGTATATTAAGTATAATAGCCAACAGGCCAAAAGTTTGGACACTACTATTTTTAATGTTTTTGAAAGAAGCCTTTTATGCTCATCAAGGCTGCATTTATTTGATCTAAAATACAGAAAAAACTGTAATATTGTGAAATATTGCTAAAATTTGAAATAATTGTTTTCTATTATAATATACTTATAAGCTTGATACTTTTTTCAAGATTCTTAGTTTAAAAAAGTACAGCATCTAGGCTATTTAAAATATAAATATTTTGTACCAATATGCACTACTGTTCAAACGTTTGGGGTCAGTCATTTTCTTTCTTTCTTTAAAAAAAGAAAAGAAATTAATACTTTTATTCAGCAAGGATGTGCTAAATTGATTTTAAAAAAAGTGACAGTAAAGACTTATAAAATAATTTATATTTTAATTTAATGTTGTTCTATTTAACTTTTTATTCATCAATGAATCCTGAAAAAAGTGTCAGGTTCAATAAAACAACGGGTTCCAACATTGATAATAAATCAGCAGCATAATAGAATGATTTCTGAAAAATCACGTGACACTAAAGACTGAAATTATGGCTGTTGAAAATCCAGCTTTGCATCACAGAAACAAATTATATATTTTTTAAAGAAAAACTATTAACTTACTTTAAATTGTAATATTTTTTCTGTATTTTTGATCAAATAAATGCAGGCTTGATGCGCATAAGAGACTTCTTAAAAAAGAAAAGCAGACACATTAAAATAGCAGTGTCCACATTTTTGACCAGTAGTACTGTACTATTATACTATTTCTGCATAATTATCTATGTTAGCATAATTATGTTTACTGCATAGTAAACGGTGTATCAATATACATAGACAAAATAAGTGACTTGATAGGCCTACTACTTACCATTAATGCAACTTTTGGTGCTGGTTTTGTGCAGTGCTTTGGAGTCAATTAATATCCATTGTTTCAACGACGCAGATTCAGATCGCTTCATAAATGTAATTTCGTCAGTCCGTGTAATTTTCAAACGATTTATGAATGACCGGGAAATTCCACTTCACATTGTCCAATGAAATTTGAACTTGTTGTGCCAGATGACGATTGGTCGGTGTTTTATACATGACAAACGGGCTTCAATGAATTTAGTAATATTTTAAAATGAGTGATATGTTGATTTTTAATTGAATCGACACACTAGCTTTTATTACTGAAAAAAAAGAAAATGTTTACAAATTGCCGTCGAGCTATTTAGTAGGCCTGCTCACCGAAAGAAGCATATTTGGCTGGAGGGATCGGTTCCCGAGCAGTTCACGTTTACACCAGTGCATTTTCATTTTAAAACGCATAACCTTCGCTACAGTTGCGCCTGCCGTCCACACACACACAGACACACACACTACTCGGAGTTTTCAACGGAGACTGACCTCCTTCCTCTTCGACAGCAAGCCAAGTTAGTTTACTATTAACCTTCAAGGTTGAATGGGCAGGCGAACTAGTGAAATGACCCTAAAAACCCCTACAAATTAAACCATCAAAATATGAGATATTTTATATTTATAAATATTTAAAATATGAGGGAAGAATAAAAACACTAAACTTGGTGTAGGTATTTATCTTACAGAAACAAAATTTAAAAAAAAAAATCATAAAAAAAAATCATAAAATAATTAGCCTATTATTATTAATTATTAAAAATATTTTGTTGGTTCTCTCTTGTTTTTGCTCCAAAGTGTTAATAATTAATTTGTATTACAGTCTAGTAAAAAATGAAGTACAATTTGGCATGTTTTTATTGCATTATTATCACAGATAAAACATGTATAATATATATGGCCAGCAGCCGTATCACCCTGTAGCCCAAGACTGGTCCCCCACTGAAGCTGAGCTGGTCTGAGGCTGGTCAGTGTCTGGATGGGGAGACTCCTGGGGAAACCAGGCTGCTGCTGGAAGAGGTGTTAGTGCGGCCAGTAGGGGGCGCTCACCCTGTGGTCTGTGTGGGTCCTAACGCCCCAGTGTAGTGATGGGGACACTATAACAAGCACTGTCCATCGCATGAGGCGTTAAACCGAGGTTCTGACTCTCTGTGGTCATTAAAAATCCCATGGCACATCTCGTAAAGAGTAGGGGTGTAACCCTGGTGTCCCGGCCACATTCTTCTCATTGGCCCCTGTCTATCATGGCCTCCTAATAATCCCCATCTACTGAATTGGCTCTATCACTCTCTCTCTCCACCTATAGCTGGTGTGTGGTGAGCGCACTGTCTACACCTGCTTGTGTGTGTGTGTGTGTGTGTGTGGTGAGCGCACTGGCGCCATTGTTCTGTGGCTGTTGTCGCATCATTCAAGTGGATGCTCACACTGGTGGTGTTGAGGAGAGAACCCCTGATATGATTGTAAAGCGCTTTGGGTGTACAGTAGTACATATGAAAGTGCTATATAAATGCCTCATTCATTCATATATAATATATATCATAATATATATAATAAACACACACACACATATATATATATATATATATATATATATATATATATATATATATATATATATATATATATATAAAGAATAATTAAAATAGTAATACACATATTACAATATTCCATCTAAAATGTATCAAGACATTTAAGTCACAAAAATATTAAGAAAAAATATTTAAAATAATTTTAAATTAATAGAAATATATTAATATAAAATATATCCATCCATTCTCTAAACCACTTGTCCTCTGTAGGCTCTGCATTAATACACTAATAATGGTACTATATATATATATATAATTACAATATTATATATATATATATATATATATATATATATAATATTTTTTCTTAATATTTATATATATATATATATATATATATATAAATATATATGAAGAGTTTAGATGCAAAAGCCTCTAAGTGCCATCTGAAATTTTCTTATAGAATGATCATTTTTATCAAGCTTGTTTATTTAAGTTCAATAATTTCACTTAAATGACAATTAATAGGTAATTTTCATAGCCATTTAAGTGAAATTACTGAACTTAAATGTACGAGCTTGATAAAAATGATCATTCTATAAGAAAATTTCAGATGGCACTTAGAGGCTTTTGCATCTGAACTCTTCATATATATAATATTAAGGCCTGGTTTCACAGACAGGGCTTAGATTAAGCCAGGATTAGGCATTAGTTCAATTAGAACATTTAACTAGCTTTTATAAACGTGTCGTAGAAACAAAAACATCCCTGGTGTGCATCTTGAGACAAAACAATAGCAAAGACATATTTTAAGATATGTCAGTGCAAGTTTCAGTGATATTTAATATTAATATAAATTTGAAAATATTAATAATGTAATATGTAATAAATACAATATACTGGCTTGATGCACAAATCCCCCTATACTGTATATGAGCCTCATCTGGATCTGAAAACAGGAGGTTTGTGTGAGACCAGAACTCACCTCAAGTGTCTGACAGTTTAATTAATGTTCATTAACAGTCCTGCTTCTCTGCCTCCATTCTACATCCTGCAAAATATAAGACTAGTATTCTGATGCTATTCTACATATTTTTCCTCTTTTGTTCTGGTTCATTTTTTGAGCTGTAAGGAGGGACCAGCAGACAGAACCAGATAAAACATCTTCTTCTTGTGGAGCAGATAATGATATCTGATTGTCGGCACTTTCCTGAGGATTCTAGTCCAGGGGTTTTTGTCAACCTCAAAGTATCAGAAAAACTGATGAAATATCGATTCACTTGGTTTCAGGATAATAGAGGATACACGAGCAATGCTCAGAGATAGAGGAGAATGAGAAACTCACGCTGCTGGTAGCCTCATGTAACCAGACATTTGAGTCTCGGCCAAGTCTGGATCACTAGTTTATTCTGACCATGAACTTACACCAAGATGATCCATTTGTTTAAAAGTAATAAGCAACAATTATTTTAATGGCAATTCTGTCAACCAATGTTATTTTCTATATATGAAGCGCCTGATGGAACCCTTTAAGGTTCTATATATGAAGTGTCTGATGGAACCCTTTAAGGTTCTATATATGAAGCGCCTGATGGAACCCTTTAAGGTTCTATATATGAAGCGCCTGATGGAACCCTTTAAGGTTCTATATATGAAGCGCCTGATGGAACCCTTTAAGGTTCTATATATGAAGCGCCTGATGGAACCCTTTAAGGTTCTATATATGAAGCGCCTAACGGAAACCTTTAAGGTTCTATATATGAAGTGTCTAACAGAACCCTTTAAGGTTCTATATATGAAGCGCCTGATGGAACCCTTTAAGGTTCTATATATGAAGTGCCTAACGGAACCCTTTAAGGTTCTATATATGAAGCGCCTGATGGAACCCTTTAACGCTCTGGGGTCCTTCATTTCAGAGTCACACTCAAGACCTTCGGGTCCAAATGGGCCGGAAGGGTGGGATTAATATTTATTAAAAAAAAATCATCTTTTTTTTTTTTATTTGTTTTTTATAATATTTTTTATTTTCTTTTTTGGTGTTTAGAGATAATTTCAAAAATAAAAATGATTTATAATTAATATTAATGCAATAATTATGACCCATTTTTTCCCCATTGAATATAATAGAAATTTAAAAAATATATTTTTATTTATTTTTATTTTTTTTAAAGCTGTATTTCATTTTAGAGTCAAGCCTAGGCCTCATGAAAGCAATTTTTGAAATGAGATGGATGCCATCTGGTGGACAAACTGAGCATTTTAAAAATTCAAAACCCATATGTAATCTGAATTTATTAGTGTGTATGTGTATAAAAGTGTGTTTGTGTGTGTGTGTGTGTGTGTGGATGTGTCTGTTTTGCACTCTTGATGTTAGGGTTAGGGTTAGGGTTAGGTTAGGGTGAGGGTTAGGGTACGTTCTATATATGAAGTGTCTGATGGAACCCTCTAAGGTTCTATATATGAAACGCCTGATGGAACCCTTTAAGGTTCTATATATGAAGTGTCTGATGGAACCCTCTAAGGTTCTATATATGAAGCGCCTAACGGAACCCTTTAAGGTTCTATATATGAAGCGCCTGATGGAACCCTTTAAGGTTCTATATATGAAGCGCCTGATGGAACCCTTTAAGGTTCTATATATGAAGCGCCTGATGGAACCCTTTAAGGTTCTATATGAAGCGCCTGATGGAACCCTTTAAGGTTCTATATATGAAGCGCCTGATGGAACCCTTTAAGGTTCTATATATGAAGTGCCTGATGGAACCCTTTAAGGTTCTATATATGAAGCGCCTGATGGAACCCTTTAAGGTTCTATATATGAAGCGCCTAACGGAACCCTTTAAGGTTCTATATATGAAGCGCCTGATGGAACCCTTTAAGGTTCTATATATGAAGCGCCTGATGGAACCCTTTAAGGTTCTATATATGAAGCGCCTGATGGAACCCTTTAAGGTTCTATATATGAAGCGCCTGATGGAACCCTTTAAGGTTCTATATATGAAGTGCCTGATGGAACCCTTTAAGGTTCTATATGAAGCGCCTGATGGAACCCTTTAAGGTTCTATATATGAAGCGCCTTACGGAACCCTTTAAGGTTCTATATATGAAGCACCTAATGGAACCCTTTAAGGTTCTGGTTCTATATATGAAGCGCCCGATGGAACCCTTTAAGGTTCTATATATGAAGCGCCTGATGGAACCCTTTAAGGTTCTATATATGAAGCGCCTGATGGAACCCTTTAAGGTTCTATATATGAAGCGCCTGATGGAACCCTTTAAGGTTCTATATGAAGCGCCTGATGGAACCCTTTAAGGTTCTATATATGAAGCGCCTAACGGAAACCTTTAAGGTTCTATATATGAAGTGTCTAACAGAACCCTTTAAGGTTCTATATATGAAGCGCCTGATGGAACCCTTTAAGGTTCTATATATGAAGCGCCTGATGGAACCCTTTAAGGTTCTATATATGAAGCGCCTGATGGAACCCTTTAAGGTTCTATATATGAAGCGCCTGATGGAACCCTTTAAGGTTCTATATATGAAGCGCCTGATGGAACCCTTTAAGGTTCTATATATGAAGTGTCTGATGGAACCCTTTAAGGTTCTATATATGAAGCGCCTGATGGAACCCTTTAAGGTTCTATATATGAAGTGTCTGATGGAACCCTTTAAGGTACTATATATGAAGTGTATGATAGAAGCCTTTAAGGTTCTATATATGAAGCAGGTGTGTATAAACCGTAAAGCTCATCTTTCACAGGCATGCTCAGAACGTCTTCGCTCAAGTTGACAAATGTAGAACTTCTCACATTTGTTTTCCTGTGGGTGGAGCGGCTCGCTTCAGACGTGATAAATGAGCAAGTCACATAACAGATGACAGAGTTCTTCTCGCCAAAACCCTGCTGATGTTTCTAATCGAGTGGAAATGCAGATTATTAAGGCGGTCGAACAGTCTGACTCCAGCGGCACAGCAACTGAAGAAGTTAAACACAAAGGTCAAGGTCTGAGAACTAGAGCCTAGAGTTTCTTGTGATCCCATGGCATTTGTTTTGGACAACTGTCATACACATCAATCTGAACCACAGAAATGCTACAAAAGAGTTTAGAAATCTCTGCAAATCAAAATATCACTGTTACTTTTGTCTTAACCCTATAAAGATTTGATATGCACATCTCTAAGGCCTTTCCTTGCAAAACAGAAGTTTATACCTAAAATTAGAAAGTGTACATTCAGTTTACATTTGATGTACTTAGAAATATATTTAAAATTACACTTAAGTATACTTGACTTATACTGATAGAAAGGGCTAAGTATATAAGTATAAATATATAATTATATTTGGCCTATATTTGTACTCATTCTTTTGCTCGAGATACACTTATAATTTAGTCTTAAGTACACTTGTACTGTATAGTTGTGCTTACTCTTTTGATTAAGTAGCCTATTAAATATTTTTTTCACACAGTTTTACATACTGTCTTATAAACATTGTTTGAAAATATTGATTTTTAAAGAAAACAGAGATGTTCCTAATTCTGAGTATCTGGATTGTTGTTTAGTCCACTGGTAGTGTACATAGAAACTTACTTCAAATCTAATTAAAATACAGTTGAAGATATTTAAAAATGTATACCTAAATAGGAACATAGTACTATACTTAAAGTGGAAAAATAATAAAACATTAAACTATAAGTATGATGTTAAGTTCACTTACAAGTATACTTGCAGTATAAAACTACTAAACTAGTTTATTGAGAGTAGGCTATACTTCAGTGTACTTTTATAAACTAAAAAATATGCGACAAGAATTTAACTATAGTATACCTGTATAGTTTCAGTAAATGAAAACTTGTGTACTCAAAGTTTACGATTACACTTAAAGTATATTTAAAAGTATACTTTTATACACTAAATAGTTGGCCAATTTAGTCCCAAGTAGTATTGAAACAGTACACTTACAAGTATACTTCTAGTATATTGATATTAGTATACTTACTACAAAAAGTATACTTAAAAATATACTTTACTAAAATGAACTTCAAGCATACTTATTTTTTGTCTAAATTATCAAAACTTTGCTGAAAAACATGTAGCACACAATCTCCTTCTGTCTGATTGAGTTAGACTTTTCTGAATATTATTTCATAAGTGAAGCTTTACGGGATTAAAGGGTTAGTTTATCTAAAATGGAGATTCTCTCATCATTTACTTGCTTATGTCTTTCTTTCCTCTTTGGAAAACAAAAGCAGATGTTTAGAAGTTAAGTTTTTTGCTGAACATATCTTGATGTTTAGTCTACATTGTTCGTGTAGTTTTAACAAAACAAGGCCAGTGTTTCACATTTGTTAGTTTACATCTTTATCAAAATGTGATGTTTTTCATCTTCAGTTCACACGTCTAATGACCCCAGCTTAAGTGATATTAGAAACCGAGAACCAGCCTTCCACATCAAATGCATAACCTCCACTCTAATGCACCAATGTACACCTCATGATTATGCTTATGCATTTGTGTAATTCGATGCATCACATAGCTCTACTGTATACTGTTGTTGTTTTCACTTTTGTTCTGTTATTCTCTTAAAATTGAATAATTTTTCAACCTGCGGCTCTGTGCATGCTGTGTAATACATCCATAGTTCTGCTGACACCGTTATAGATCATAAAGCATTTTTGTAATGCTAAGAGAAACACATTCAATAGAGTGTGAACTCGTATTTTAAGGGACTGTGCTATAGGCTTATTGACCCGTCAGGCACAGAGAAATCTCTAATTTTTCTAGCCAGACTTAAAGGAGATGAATGTTTGATTTATGTGCTGTAATTCTGACCATGCGCTGCATTTTGAAGTAAATAGTTCCTGCACAGTAATTTATTTTCTGAATAGAGTCTCAGAGTAGAGTTCGCTGCTAGAATATCATTGTTTATAATGATAAGACTTTACAATAAGGTCCCATAGCTAATGCATTAACAGATGAGATCTTATTTATTTACTGGTCATCTTATGTTAGTCAGGTCAGACTAAAATGATGAACTAAATATCACCATTTCTAATGTAGAACTCAATTCCATAAGGATGGCGCTCAGTAATCGAAATCTCCATGAGCCAAGAAATTCTCCAGTGAAATGCCACGGGAAAATTACCAATCTGTCATTTTTACATCTTATATTTTAATGGCTTTTCAATTAGTTGCATGAGATGAATATGAAATTACATATTAATGATGATTTGAATCTAATTTGAGAGTTTGACTTCATTTGTGAGGGTGCAATTTTTTATTCTAAATGTGTTGAATTGAATGTTTAGTGAATTTCTTGGCCTCTGGAGTTGCTCTCACTTGTAAAATGATGTTTATTTAGTGTGAAAATGTGTTGAACTCAACTGTATTTTTTTTTACAAAAAAAAATAAACATTGTTTATTAGTTTGTTAAAACTGCTTTATATATATAAGGGGTGTATTGGTACATGTATTTATACCGAACTGTCACGGTTCGGTGCATGCAGTCAGACGATGAATACAGTCAGTCACAGGCGATACACACTCCAGTCCAGAAGGGGGCGCACAGTAATGCAACACTGTTTGCTAACCACCACAACAGGAGAAAGAGCAGAAGAAGAAGAGACGATCTGCTCACCAACATAGGCCCTGTCTCAAATGGCGCACTTCATGCGGACTTTCGGTCTCGTGGACTTAAATTGCGCGTGAGTCTACGAGTCCGTAGGCCGTCCCATCTAGCATTTTAACGCTCTGAAGTGTGCTCAGCAGCGCCCCCTTTGTACCCTTGAAGCGGTCTTCCGCGAAGCCCACATAGATGCAGGCTCCACGCACTTTAACTACCCAGGAATCCTTGCGAAAGGCCAATCAGACAACAGATGGGAGGAGATTTCATTTCCGGCAGTCCCAAAAATACCTCTCAATGCGCCCTCGCGGACTCGCGCTAAGGGCCCTATAGGTCTGCACTACATGACGTCACCGAAGTGTGGACTCTGAGGAAGTCCACAAGTCCGGAGGGTGCCATTTTGGGACAGGGCCTTCGATATCCATAATAAAGGCTAGATGTCTTACGGCGGAGTCTCTATCGTCATCACTGGTGGCCATCTTGTCACAGGCAAGCTTTCTGGCGGGCTCTGATGTAAGATGAGTGATCAGCACGAACACAAATACTCTTATCTCGTTGAAATCTTGACGGATTTACAAACGGTTTGGTTTCTCACAAACGTTATTAACGTGGTTATAATTCTGGATGATTATTTATTTATACATTTATTATTCACAAGTGTGCAGTGTCATAACTACATCTCTGACGTTTATAACAAACCAAACCGTTTGAAAATCGGTTGAAAATTTAGCAAGTTATGGTTATTTAAAAAGTACACGCACCATTAAAACACAATAGGTCTCATTCATGAAACACGAGCAGAACGAATTTTTGTGTAAATCGTGTGTAAAGTGGTTCTGGTGTAAATTTTCGGATTCATTAAAATGTTCGTATTTTCCAAATGTTGTTGGTACACAAGAAATCTACACCTGCTCCCAGCCACGCGTAAATGGTGCGCTTAACACCCGAACGTTTTGCTCATTAATGCTGCATTTTAATTCACCTTAATCGGGTACATATTTGCACAGCATTTTGAAAAAATATTATATATAGTAATTACATACGGTTTTTCTTATTATGAGAGCCAGTAATAGCATCTGCGATGGTGGTCCTTCTCCAGTTTGAATACTATTTTTCCGAAGTGAAGTAATTCGTTTTTTGCTCTCAAGCTTAATGTCGAACCATTTTCTTCTCACTTCTGGGAATGTTTGATTAACAGATGAAACTCCATTAACTGCATCTGTAATGCTGCCAAGCTTCCTTTTTTTTAGGACCCGATACGCCACTATGTACGCTTGAAAATAAAATGTGGCGTTTTGAATGAAGGTCTGATAATAAAACTTCAATTTCTGCATCTGAGAATTTTTTTTTTTCATTCGCATTCATGTCATAATATGATGCCCATATATAGTTGTCAGTCGGATTTAATGGGCGGGATTTATGGTAATTGAGAATGAGCGTGCACGCGCGTCCCATTTACGACTGATTGGAATTCATTAACACACACACACACACACATTTCACTATCACATCTGACGTTTACGAAGTATGTGTGAATCAGGAGAAGAGTTTTCGGGAAGGTCTCTTTACGCGCAAATCACTCGCATATTTACTCGTATATTTACGAATGTTTCATGAATGAGACCCAATGTTACGAGTGAGCGAGCTGCCTGTGACAAGATGGCCGCCAGTGCGGACGTCGACCTCCATTGGCCAGCAGCGCGGACGAGACATCTAGCCTTTATTATGGATATCTATGCTCACCAACCCAAAACAAGAGTTCAGATGAACGCAAGAGCTTGCTTTTTTTCCCCGCTGTTATAATGAGACGAAATCATTGTGAAATACACAACCCGAATTTTGCCAAAGTATAATCTTCTCTCTTTCTCGAGAGTCACATGAGATTGAAATGAAAGATTCGGCCCCTTTTTCCTCCTTTCAATTTTCACTTCATTGTCAGATTGTCCCCTGTGAAAGGCAAATGTCACTTCAGTGTGTCAGCGTGGCTCCAGCGTCTCCTCTGGGAGTGTGACTGTGGGTAGAAGGTGACCTTTCAGGGCTCATCAAGGAACAGATGTCTCCACCTTACCATGAACCGGCACCATTTCCAGAAACATGCTGCAAAAAAGGAGCCCAATTGAGGGAGACTTACAGCGAATCCTCCACGTCTGCGGGAGAAATGTCAGCGGGCATGAAATCAACTCGTCACACTCAAGACGGCATTGATTAGGCAGATGAAGCTCCTCATTGATTCGGTTTAGTCTTCCACTTTTCATAAAGGAAATAAAGTGTTATTCATTATTGACGGAAAACCCCTTTGGAGTCGCTCTTCAAAGAAGCCCTCGTATGAAAAGCCTCTCTGAAGCAGCGTATGGAGGAAAGTCTTAAATAAACAATCATTTTTAATCGGCTCAGGAAAACCTTTGTGTAATTCTTTCATTTGTGAACAATCGATACAAAGACGAAGCGGTGTGCCAAGACCAGCACAGAGAAACCCAAAGCACGTCACATGAAGCCATTTATATCACAGCTTTGGTTTCTACAGCTAAACTTGGAGTCCTTATTCTAATGAATCATTAGAAGCTGTACAATAACATTTTCATTTAATCGTTTACTTTTTATATATGTAAAGATAAGATAAATGAATGCACCATTTTGGACTTGGACCAGTTGTTATTATTAACTGAACTATTTTGTTAATTGAAAAAGTTGTGGTACTTAACGGCGTGTCATTATCTGTCTGCTTCACTGCCATTGGCTGGATCCAGTGTCATTTTTTATATTCACTGCGATTAATCTGCGGATGAGATGGAATATTACAGCACAACCAATCATCATTATTGGCAAATGCATTTCTTTCTGTAATGCCATTCGGCATGTAGTAATGGCTCTGTCTTAATCATCCAAATACTGGAGGAAATCTCTTTAGGTTGCTCTTTCATTTTGAAGAGGCTGTATTATAACCTTTTACAAAGTCTTGATTTAAGAAAAGATTTTCATGCTCGAATGTACACTTGACTTTAGCTACACTGTAAAAAAATTGCGGTAGTTATTCAGCTGTTTGCCAGTAACTTACTGTAGATTTAAATTGATGTATATTTACTGGCAACAGTTTGTTCAAAGTTAAATGAACATTAAACATTAACAAGTCTTTGTCTTTACAGAATAAAATTATAAAATAACAATCTAATGCAAAGCATTCTGGGAACCAGAAATCTTCATCAACCTTTTTTTTTTTTTCTCCTCCAGATTTTGGTTCCCAGAATGCTTTGCATGAGGCTGTTATTTGAGTTTTATTCTGTAAAGATAAAGACTTGTTAATGTTTAATGTTCATTTAATTTTGAACAAACTGTTGCCAGTAAATTACATCAATTTAAAACTACAGTAAGTTACTGGCAATCAGCTGCCAGTAATACTGTAATTTCTACAGATTTTTTTTACAGTGTATGTTAGCATCTAACACTGGAATATGGCATTCCACATCTGTGAATAAAGCAGCGTTTTCATCCCAAGTGTTTAAGAGAACAAACTCGTCACTTTTTGGGGAAACTGGCACAAAATATCAGTAATAAACTAAGTTTCTGCAATCGGGCTCTTTTCCCTCCATCATAAACGAGTGTGTGTCGAGCGTCAGACGAAACACAGTAAACACTGTCGTGTTCTCTAGCGTTCGGATGCTGGTGTTCGGGAACACACTCGTGTGTGTGAGACGCTTCTGGAGGGAATTACACCCAATCATTCTTATCACACACTTTCAGAAACACCAAACCAACATTAGAAATGCTGCGATGCCATTGGTCCGCTGGTTAGTTCAGTTATCCAATCACAGCTGACGCTGAGGCGAAGTCATGTGAGGTTTTGAGGGATTTATTTGCTAAATGTTTTTCAATCATAGTTTATGCGTATGTCTTATCGGATACAAATGATCTACCTCAATTGAGCCATATGTTTTAAATGCGCATTTTTTGAATTTATGCCATCTTGGTGTTTTCATTCAGCGTTATTTTTCTGCGATATCCCAAAAATTAGGGTGGATGAAAACTTAGCTAGTGTTGCGGCTCCTCTCTTCCCAGTCTGTCAGTAACGCTCTGTTTAGTTCCTGTCTCTCTGAAGCCCCTCCTTCTGAAAAGCACACTGTGCTCTGATTGGTCGGCTGGAGCAGTGTGTTGTGATTGGTCGAGTGTGTTTGGGAAATGCCCCGCTCTTCCCATAACCACCAGTTTAACACACTACTAACTAACTCAACCAGGCCCCGCCCCTTTATTCTGCGTATTAATTATTTAAATGAGGAATATTGTGACGTGTTCGTTCCCGGAAGAAACTCGAGACTACAATGGAGGCGTTTCAGGAGTTCAGAAACACTGACACTGATATAGAGAAGAACTGGAGCTTATCATGATCAAACAGCAACACTACACACTAAAGAAAGATTGAATAAAGTAGAATAAATCCTAGGTGCATTTTGCTCTCCATTTAACCTTACTTTTGTACAGCAAAAATCTGAGATATTAAAGAGAAAGTGTTTTCCTTTTATGGATTATGTCAATAATGTCAAAAGTCTGTCAAGACTGAAGGCTTTGAAGAGCACGAGAGCCACTAAGGTGTTATTATTCAGTGTATGAAAGCTTTCCATTAGAAATCACACACCAAACCTGTGTTTAAAAGGCACATTATATATCTTTCTCAAACAGCCACACGGAAAAGCCATTAACTAGTAAAACAAGAGCTGAAATCACCCCCCCGTGATATAATGAAATATACGCTGTGTAATAAGGAATAGCGCTGGTCTTTCTGAGGCCGAGAACAGGAACAGAGCGGCCTGTCTGTGAAAAATAAATACTAGAAATGAAATATTAACTGTGTTTTAGGATCAGAGTAACTGTGTGTCAGAACAAATAACGGTTGCAGACTGTCATTGACATGCATGATTAATATGTGCTGGAAAAACACGAGTGTAAAAGCCCATTACAAACACGCGGCCTCACGAACAGTCATTTCTGCTGGATCGCTCTCTTAGGAAAGCTCTTGAGGATCTCACATCTGAGAGGCTTTTGCCTTTCTTCCTCTGAAAGAACATTGAGATTGTACAAAAACAAGTCTGGAACGTTGCAAACAAGAAAATAAAGCTATTGTGAGATTATTTTAATGACAGTTAAACACATTTCCCAGCCAAAGTCTCATTATCGTAATGCGTCAGATGTGTTCCTTTTGATCATTCTCATTAATGTAGAACCATATTAATGTGTGTCAATAATTGGATGATTAACATAAAATATTGCTATGAAGTCAAATACTGATTTTAAAAACAGATTAGATTTTTTTTGTTGCTTTACCATAATGAGGATTTGGCTGCTAATGTAAATTAATATTGTTAAATGTCTTCTAACTGTAAAACCATATTAGCATGACAATAATGAGAATACTAACTGGATGATTGGCATGGAAAATATGTTATATTGTAAAATACTTTAATACAGTGGTTTAAAAACATCTACATAAAAATTTAAGGCAAAAATCCCCAAATAATTTCCAATTTAATAACATTTAAATAAAAAAAAGGTAAAATATCTTCTTACTTTAAAACATTATTAGTTTGTCAATAATGAGAATCTAATGAGAATCATCCAATAATCCAACATATATTATAACATAATATATTATGTGTTATAATATATAGCATATACTATATTATATGTTATGTAGAGATCACTCTATCAGTCACTCATGGCACACTATTATTTAAATTATGAATTTTTTTTCATTGTTGCTTTACCATAATGAGAATTATGGGAATATGAATTAAAAACAGTGTCACAATACACTCCAAAAAACAGACTTTATTTTCTTTAATCAAAACATACTATAAAAATATAGTATACAAAATATCAAATATTCTCATTTTGTTTACTCGATTAAGAGCAGAGAGATTCGAACATGAGCGTTCATCGAGTCTCGAATGCATGATGTTCATGTCAGTCAAAGCCTCAGTGAAGCTCGTCTCGAACCCTCATCATGTAAATAATAATGCTAAAATCGGGTCAATCACAGAAAATGCTTTTTCCACAATAAGACAACTTTATTTAAAGGGGTCATATAATGCCATTTTTGTACAAGCTAATATGATTCTTTAGGGTCTAAATTAAAACTTTGTAATATACTTTAATTAAAAATTCTCATTAGTATTGTAAGAAAACAGTTATTTTACCTGGTCAAAAACAGCTCTGTTTTCAGCACGCCGTTTCAGTGCATATGACTTTAAATGATCATGAGCTGCGCTCACTCCGCCCCTCTGTTCTGTGCGTACACCGTTTGTAACACATTGTTCAGTATAAACGTGGGATTATGAATTATATTGAGAACGTCGTACATAGAAAACATGCCGTAATGTACCCTGAGTGTAAACCTTAGACTCATTCATCGTGAAGCGTGCAGCTAGCGATTTGCAAAGATATAAATATTAATATAAAGTTTAATAAAACGTTACACTCACTTCGGTTCTTCTGGAGATTCAGCAGGAACACGAATATCTGGTACCGATCCTTTTTAGCAAAGCTTCTTAGCAAATCCAGCTTTATACTGACCCTCGTTTATAAAGCAGTCTGGTGAGAATGATTCGCGCAAACATGAGAGCATTGACGTTGCTCGTGGGGAATATTCCCTTCGAAAACAAACTCAGCCACTGCGTCTTCAGCGGTTCGGATTTAGGAACATTAAAATGACTGTGTTCGTTATTACACCCAAGAACAGAACACCACAATCGCTTAGACGCCATTCTGCTCATAGACAGTGCTCCAGCATATCAACAATGACCGCGCCGGTCCGAGCAGACTATGATTGACAGCTCCCTCACGAGCGAGGGCGGGTCTGTGTTGAAACTCCTGTGCTGACTCCTGTCAATCAACAATCGTGGGAGGGGCGTCCGTTTTATTGACGTCACACGGTCGAACGGCTCGATTTGAGGCAGGGGAAAACATATAAGGAGATTAAAACAAAAACACTGGATGGATTTGTATCATTATATGATGGTTGTGTACAGACACTGCCAACACACATTTCAGTACAATCAACTTGTAAAAGTGCATGTACCATTATATGACCCCTTTAATAATTAAATTATATCTTCACAATTCTTATCCAAGAATAAAAAGCCAGATAGCCTATACGTGACAAGCCTGAGCTTTGACAATTCCTTATTAAAAAAAAAGTTTTATAAGTCTAACTATCGAGATTTTAAATAACTAGAGATGGAACTTTTTGTACACCACGTACAAACCACTGAAATCAGTTGATAAATGTAATTTTTTTTTGTTTTTATCCAGAAAAACCGCAGCTCACCGTTTACTTGCATTTGATTACAGCGCAGTCTTGCCCTCCGCAAAATGGCGGACGCGTTGACGTTCCAAAGCGGCCAATAGCGGCCAATAGCTCAGTCTATGTATTTATTATGTCTATATGTCTATGGTCTCTAACCCTCATCATCTGTCGCCTGAAGAGCTGCTCTCCTGTCAGGCGGTCCGTCGGTCAGGACACCGTTCCTCCGGGACTCGAGCCCGGACGGATCCATCGCCGGGTCGTTTGACTGCAGGTGAAACGAGAAGAGGACGATCGCTCTCTGGGGAACTTACACACTCAAACACCCTCACGCATGACAAACCACAGCAGCCGATGGGGAGATGAAGACACTTCTGCAGGAACGTGTGAGACTCCATCAACTTAAACATCTGACACCAGAAGAAGAAAGTCTTTAACAGTTCATTAGATTTGACCTTTAGCTGTAGAAAGTGAACATCTCATTTCATTTCCTGGGAAGCTCATGTTCACAACGGCAGGTGCGCTTCAGGTCACTTTGCTTTATGCTTTTTGTGACGGCCCAAGTGGAGTCCGCACAAGAGCGGTAATGTTGTGTCAGCTCTCACACGCACACATTCATTTACACCGACATTCATTCATTCATTTTAGGGATGCAACGATACCGCTTTTTCAAAACCGATCCGATACCAAAATTCTGAGTATTGGCCGATACCGATACCAATCCGATACCAGTGCAGTTTTTTTTATATTAAGTAAAATTTATATAACTCCGTGTTTAACACACAAAAGAGTGATTATCAGTTCAACACACAATCTACTTAATACAGATAACTTAATTTTAAAGAAAAACAACAAATCCAAAAAATATATGATCATAATCTGTGACAAAAATGCTATTATAAACTAGATTAGTGGATAATTCAGCAGTAAAATTTAGTCTAGAAAAATCACGAGTGCACAATAATTGTATAAAATCTGAACATTTAGTGAAAAAAATTAGGGGAACAAATAAGAGACAATAAGTGTAACACTAAATCTGGTCAAACGTTACAAATGGATTGTTGTTTTTGTATTGTTGTAAAATACATTCATGAAAAACAAGATAACAAAAATCAAAAAGATAAATTATTATATATAGGCTACTATAAAATTGAGACATGTTTTAAATGTATAGCACAGCTGTTTAATGAGGCAGCAACATAT
Organism: Rhinichthys klamathensis goyatoka; assembly: GCF_029890125.1. Taxonomy (NCBI): domain Eukaryota; kingdom Metazoa; phylum Chordata; class Actinopteri; order Cypriniformes; family Leuciscidae; genus Rhinichthys; species Rhinichthys klamathensis. Next base: position 733,119 of record NW_026606625.1, on the reverse strand, counting down.
GATAGATAGGACAGAACAAGAAAGGCTATTAATAATCTTTCATTGCGCAAAAGTAGTATGATATGATTATGAAAGACTCCAATACAGTGCGGCACACAGCGCATATGCGCATCGCGAGCGCAGAATGATGTGCTTGAAGCAACACGGAGTCACAGCGCGTCGAGTCCGCATTTAAAAGTTCAAAGCACAAAGGAAATACATATTGATGCGTAGTGTACACAGTATCTATCTAATCGTTTATTGAGCCTTTTCTTTTAACAGTTTTAAATTTCAGTTACTGTGCGCGTGAAGAACTATATATTGCTCTGACTCTACTCTAGTGTTGCGATCTAACAGACGCCCGGTAGAAAGTAACATGATTTAGTTACAGCAATAAAGTCCAGCAATATAAAGTTGTTTTATGCGAAACCATAGACCTTGTATCTACAGATCAAGTATAATAATAGTAGCATTGAATCATCTTGGAGAGTTTCATCGTGTTGACTCTTGTACCCGAACGCGACGCGCTGTTTGATGCTGAATGGAGAATGACTGACAGCCGCAGCGGAGGGAAAAAGTTTACGTGGTCTTGAATTTAATGACTTAAATATTCATTTATATCTCACATTATACTATATAATGGCTTCAGAACACTTAGAAGATAGTGCACGAAAACTTTATGGTGCTTTATAATGTTTTTGTGCCTTTTGTGGGGCTTAACAATAACACAGAATAATATGCACAATATCGGATTTGGATCGGCCTCGTCTGACCGATACCCGATCCGGCAAAAATGGCAGTATCGGAGCCGATACCGATACTGAGTATCGGATCGATGCATCCCTAATTCATTTAAGAATTATTAAGTTTCTTTCCTTATTTTGTCATATACACCTTTATTTGTTTAGTATAATGGGACAATAACCACAGGGAACAAACAAACATCTATTAATTCTTTATTGTTAAGTTTACATTTACAACACATTTTTGTTTTACTTTGTTACTGATTTGAAGTGCACGCAAATTAGTTACATTGTACCTGTCACTTATATTTGTTTCTATTTTGAGTTTACCGGTGACCTTCAGGCATGGTCCACTGCAGCCGCATCCTGGCGTGGGAAAAGCGACGGCCGCATCCTGGCGCGATGAGAATTAGAGTCCGGGCAGGAACGGAGATTTTAAGTGTTGTTGGTTCCGCCCGGACATACCATTGCTGGAAATGGTCCGGGGGAGGAAGAAATGTTAATATCTTTATTAATTGATTTCTTTAGTTATACTTTTATGGTATTTGACTTCATGTTGCTTTCCTTATCTTTATTTATTATATATCTCTATTTTTGACTTGATTTTGATTTATGTAAGGTTGTATGTTGAATGTGTAGTTAAATTGTTTTCCCTCTTGATTTGTAATGGGCCCATCCTTTCCTTTATAAGTGGTTGTTTTGTTCATTTGAGCAGGTCAGTTTTAGTTTGTTTGGTTGTTTTTGTCTAATTGTTTCTGACTTCACTTTCTGTTTGTTTAGTTTATTTCATTTTTGTTGTAAGAAGTTTATGAGTTTGTAAAGTTGTTTGTTTTTGGGTTCAAAGACCCATTTTTCATAATAAGGCTTGTGTTCCTTGTTCCTGACCTCTCGGTCCCTCACACTTTTAATTAATTTATGAAGCCACTGTAAACTTTATTCTGAACCCAACCTTTCAGAATTAAAGGGATACTTCACCTCTGGAAAGATGAATGTGTATTTAAAATGGGTCATTTATATAGAAGAAATGTGAAATTATTTTTAATTTGGAGCTTTCTAGACTGAGAAAAGCCAGAAAATGTATTTTTGGCTCATGTGGATGAAAGACAACAACTCCCAGAATGCACTCGCTGCCCTAGGAGGCCACGCTTACCGGTAACAGAGCGCAGTAGTTAAACAACAAGTCTAGGCTACTAGTGAGTCTCCGTGATGAGTCTGCCCGGGATTTCGAGATCGCCCAAACTTCGGCTTTTGCGTTCTACAGTATTCATCATGTTTACTGTGGCGAGCAGGACGACTGAGGGCCGCGGGAGAACTGCGCGAGGCCGGTGGCGTGATTACCGATGAGCGACACCTGTGAGACGCACCGCTCTCGTATCTCTCACGGAGGAGCGGGAATTTTCTTAGCAATGTTAAAACGCACATCAACCGATCGCTTGTTTAGCGTTCATGTAAACACTACATTCAGATTCACCAATCGGAATGAATTCAGTTGTATGTAAACAATGAATGGCGACTGCAGAAAGCAAAAGCTGAATCCCGGACATCGACGGCCGGACATGTCAGGGAAAAAGAGGATGGTAAACCCTACTACTCAGCTTTCTCCACAGAATAAGAGCCTGCTAGCTTAGCTTAGCTTCCAAAAAATGATGTCTGACACTATGTGTACATTCTGTGAGTGAGATCCCACCCTCTATGGGCGGGTTGAGAACATGCGGGACAGCCCCTACTACTGACTGTAGTCTTTAGCCTCTGGCCAAAAAATCCTCCGAAGACGCAAAATGACGATTTGTGCGTCATCGGAGGATTTTTTACAGAAAAAAAATACATAAATCTCTCGTCTCAGGGGGATATGAGGGTGGAAAGTACGGTAATTCGAAAACACTACAGGTTTTCTACTAATACAAAGCTTAATGCTAAATCCTGAAGTATCCCTTTAAGCAAACACAGCACAGGTCATGTGACAACAACCAACCAATCAGCTTCAACCTTTCCGTAACAACAAGCCACTTCGGAGTAACAGCTAATCATAGAGTATCTGTACATGGATGCAGATTCGTCAAATAAATCGAGCTACTGTAAACATCTCACATGTTTCGCCTGATAAAAGACCCCAATAACCTCAACTGTGTCTCAAACTGTGCTCAGGTTTGCCCAGAGACTCAAGTCTGCATTCGCAACCTCAAACACTTCTCAGCTGAGGTTCACATTCATTGCTCTAAACTCTTCACAACCGTTGACTCGTTTGTTTCTCCTGAGGACTTTTAGCATGCAAAACAACGTTTGTACTTGAATGAAATGAACTTTTGAGCTGTAAAAGAGCAGTGACACCTCCTGTATCGCAGGCTTCCCTGTTTACTGTCTCTGAACACATGTGCTTCTGAACATCGACTGCTCTCA